>NC_058415.1:67888865-68169261 GCF_002201575.2 Neomonachus schauinslandi
GAGGTACAGGTCTGTGATTCATCAATCTTACACAATTCAAAGCACTCACCATAGCACATACCCTCCCCAATATCCATCACCCAGCCACTCCATCCCTCCCACCCCACACAACTCCAGCAACCCTCAGTTTGTTTCCTGAGATTAAGAATTCCTCATATCATTGAGATCATATGATACTTGTCTTTCTCTGATTGACTTATTTCGCTTAGCATGATACCCACTAGTTCCATCCACGTTGTTGCAAATGGCAAGATTTTGGGGGTTTTGATGGTTGCATAATATTCCATTGTGTATATATATATATATATATATATATATATATATATATATACCACTTCTTCTTATCCATTCATCTATTGATGGACATCTTGGCTCTTTCCATAGTTTGCTATTGTGGACATTGCTGCTATAAACGTTGGGGTGCACATACCCCTTCGGATCACTACATTTGTATCTTTGGGATAAACACCCAGTAGTGCAATTGCTGGGTCATAGGGTAGCTCTATTTTCAACTTTTTGAGGAACCTCCATACTATTTTCCAGAGTGGTTGCACCAGCTTGCATTCCCACCAACAGTGTAGGAGGGTTCCCCTTTCTCTGCATCCTCGCCAACATCTGTCATTTCCTGACTTGTTAATTTTACCCATTCTGACTGATGTGAGGTGGTATCTCATTGTGGTTTTGATTTGGATTTCCCTGATGACGAGTGATGTGTCTGTTGGCCATTTGGATGTCTTCTTTGGAAAAATGTCTGTTCATGTCTTCTGCCCATTTCTTGATTGGATTATTCGTTCTTTGGGTGTTGAGTTTCATAAGTTCTTTATAGATTTTGGGTACTAGTCCTTCATCTGATATGTCATTTGCAATTATCTTCTCCCATTCTGTCGGTTGTCTTTTTGTTTTGTTGACTGTTTCCTTTGCTGTGCAAAAGCTTTTTATCTTGATGAGGTCCCAATAGTTCAATTTTGCCCTTGCTTCCCTTGCCTTTGGCGATGTTTCTAGGAAGAAGTTGCTACGGCTGAGGTCAAAGAAGTTGCTGCCTTTGTTCTTCTCTAGGATTTTGATGGATTCCTGTCTTACATTGAGGTCTTTCAACCATTTTGAGTCTATTTTTGTGTGTGGTGTGAGGAAATGGTCCAGTTTCATTCTTCTGCATGTGCTGTCCAATTTTTCCAGCACCATTTATTGAAGAGACTGTCTTGTTTCCATTGCATATTTTTTCCTGCTTTGTCAAAGATTAGTTGACCATAGAGTTGAGGGTCCATTTCTGGGCTCTCTCTTCTGTTCCATTGATCTGTGTGTCTGTTTTTATGCCAGTACCATACTGTCTTGATGATGACAGCTTTGTAATAGAGCTGGAAGTCCGGAACTGCGATTCTGCCAGCTTTGCTTTTCTTTTTCAACATTCCTCTGGCTACTCTGGATCTTTTCTGGTTCCATACAAATTTTAGGATGATTTGTTCCATTTCTTTGAAAAAAGTGGATGGTATTTTGATAGGGATTGCATTAAATGTGTAGATTGCTCTAGGTAGCATTGACATGTTCACAATCTTTGTTCTTCCAATCCATGAGCATGGAACGTTTTTCCATTTCTTTGTGTCTTCCTCATTTTGTTTCATGAGTATTTTATAGTTTTCTGAGTACAGATTCTTTGCCTCTTTGGTTAGATTTATTCCTAGGTATCTTATGTTTTTGGGTGCAATTGTAAATGGGATTGACTCCTTAATTTCTCTTTCTTCTGTCTTGTTGTTGGTGTATAGAAATGCAACTGATTTTTGTGCATCCTGCCAGTTTGCTGAATTCCTGTATGAGTTCTAGCAGTTTTGGGATGGAGTCTTTTGGGTTTTCCACATAAAGTATCATATCATCTGCAAAGAGTGAGAGTTTGACTTCTTCTTTGCTGATTCGGAAGCCTTTGATTTCTTTTTGTTGTCTGATTGCTGAGGCTAGGACTTCTAGTACTATGTTGAATAGCAGTGGTGATAGTGGACATCCCTGCTGTGTTCCTGACCTTAGGGGGAAAGCTCTCAGTTTTTTCCCATTGAGAATGTTATTCGCTGTAGGTTTTTCATAGATGGCCTTTATGATAGTGAAGTATGTACCCTCTATCCCTACACTCTGAAGAGTTTTAATCAAGAGAGTATGCTGTACTTTGTCAAATGCTTTTTCTGCATCTATTGAGAGGATCATATGATTCTTGTTCTTTCTTTTAGTAATGTATCACATTGATTTGTGGATGTTGAACCAACCTTGCAGCCCAGGAATAAATCCCACTTGGTCGTGGTTAATAATCCTTTTAATATACTGTTGGATCCTATTGGCTAGTATTTTGGTGAGAATTTTTGCATCCATGTTCATCAGGGATATTGGTCTGTAATTCTCCTTTTTGATGGGGTCTTTGTCTGGTTTGGGGATCAAGGGAATGCTGGCTTAATAAAATGAGTTTGGAAGTTTTCCTTCCATTTCTATATTTTGGAACAGTTTCAGAAGAATACGTATTAAATCTTCTTTAAATGTTTGGTAGAATTCCCCTGGGAAGCCATCTGGCCCTGGGCTCTTGTTTGTTGGGAGATTTTTGATGACTGCTTCAATTTCCTTAGTGGTTATGGGTCTGTTCACGTTTTTTATTTCTTCCTGGTTCAGTTTTGGTAGTTTATATGTCTCTGGGAATGCATCCATTTCTTCCAGATTATCTAATTGCTGGCGTAGAGTTGCTCATAATATGTTCTTCTAATTGTTTGTATTTCTTTGGTGTTTGTTGTGATCTCTCCTCTTTCATTCATGATTTTATTTATTTGGGTCCTTTCTCTTTTCTTTTTGGTAAGTCTGGCCCGGGGTTTATCAATCTTAGTAATTCTTTCAAAGAACCAGCTCCTAGTTTCATTGATCTGTTCTACTGTTCTTTTGGTTTCTATTTCATTGATTTCTGCTCTGATCTTTATTATTTCTCTTCTCCTGCTGGGTTTAGGCTTTATTTGCTGTTCTCTCTCCAGCTCCTTTAGGTGTAGGGTTAGGTTGTGTATTTGAGACCTTTCTTGTTTCTTGAGGAAGGCTTGTATTGCTATATACTTTCCTCTTAGGACCGCCTTTGCTGCATCCCAAAGATTTTGGACAGTTGTGTTTTCATTTTCGTTTGATTCCATGAATTTTTTAAATTCTTCTTTAATTTCCTGGGTGACCCATTCATTCTTTAGTAGGATGCTCTTTAGCCTCCATGTATTTGAGATCTTACCGACTTTCTTCTTGTGACTGAGTTCTAGTTTCAAAGCATTGTGGTCAGAAAAAATGCAGGGAATGATCCCAATCTTTTGGTACCAGTTGAGACCTGATTTGTCACCTAGGATATGATCTATTCTGGAGAATGTTCCATGGGCACTAGAGAAGAAGTGTATTCTGTTGCTTTGGGATGGAATGTTCTGAATATGTTTGTGAAGTCCATTTGGTCCAGTGTGTCATTTAAAGCCTTTATTTCCTAGTTGATCTTTTGCTTAGATGATCTGTCCATTTCAGTGAGGGGGGTGTTAAAGTCCCCTACTATTATTGTATTGTTGTTGATGTGTTTCTTTGATATTGCTATTAATTGGCTTATATAATTGGCTGCTTCCATGTTAGGGGCATAGATATTTACTATTGTTAGATCTTCTTGTTGGATAGACCCTTTAAGTATGATATAGAATACCAGATCTTCTTTATCCATTTATATGTCGATGAACATTTGGGCTGCTTCCATAATTTGGCTATTGTAAATAAAGCTGCAAAAATCATAGGAGTGCAAGTATTTTTTTGAGTTAGTATTTTTGTATTCTTTGGGTAAATACCCAGTGGTGGAATTACTAGATCATATGGTAATTCTATTTTTAATTTTTTGAGGTACTTCCATAGTGTTTCCCATGGTGGCTGCACCAGTTTGCATTTACACCAACAGTGCACAGGGGTTCTGTTTTCTTCACGTCCTCACCAACTCTTGTTTCTTGTGTTTTTGATTTTAGCTATTCTGACAAGTGTGAGGTTTTATCTCATTGTGATTTTGATTTGCATTTCCCTGATGATTAGTGATGTTGAGCACCTTTTTATGTGTCTGTCAGCCATGCGGATGTCTTTGGAGAAATGTCTGTTCTCATCTTCTGCCCATTTTAATTGGATTATTTGAGTTTTGGGGGGTGTTGAGTTTTATAAGTTCTTTATGTATTTTGGATACTCACCCTTTATCAGATATGTAATTTGTAAATATCCTCTCCATTCAGTAGGTTATCATTTAATTTTGTTGATTTTTTTCCTTTGATGTGCAGAAGCTTTTTATTTTTGTGTAATCCCAATAGTTTATTTTTGCTTTTGTTTCTCTTACCTCAGGAGACATATCTAGAAAAATGTCACTATGGCCAATGTCAGAGATATTACTGCCTGTGCTTTCTTCTAGGATTTTTATGGTTTCTCATATCACATTTAGATCCTTAATCCATTTTGAGTTTATTTTTGTATATGGTGTAAGAAAGTGGTCCAGTTTTGTCCTTTTGCATGTAGCTGTCCAGTGTGCCCAATACCATTTGTTGAAGACACTGTCTTTTTCCCATTGCGTATTCTTTCCTCCTTTGTTGAAGATTAATTGACCATATAATCATGGGCTTATTTCTGGGCTTTCTATTCTGTTCCATTGATCTGTGTATCTGTTTTTGTGCCAGTACTATAATGTTTTGATTATTAAACCTTTGCAGTATATCTTGAAATCTGGGATTCTGATACCTCCAGTTTTGTTCTTTTTTAAGATTGCTTTGGCTATCTGGGGTCTTTTGTGGCTCCATACAAATGTTAGGATTATTTGCTTTAGTTTTGTGAAAAATGCTGTTGATATTTTGATAGAGATTGCATTAAATCTGTAGATTGCTTTGGGTAGTATGGACATTTTAACAATATTAATTTTTCCAATCTATGAGCATGGTATAGCTTTCCATTTGTGTGATCTTTGGTTTCTTTAATCAATGTCTTATAGTTTTCAGAGTATAGGTTTTTCACTTCTTTGGTTAAATTTATTCCTAGGTATTTTATTCTTCTTGGTGCAATTATAAATATAGTATTGCTTTCTTAACCTCTCTTTCTGTTCCTTCATTATTAGCATATTGAAATGCAATGGATTTCTGTATATTGATTTTGTATCCTGTGACCTTACTGAATTCATTTATCAGTTCTAGTAGTTTTTTTGGTGGAGTCTTTGGGGTTTTCTATATAGTATCATGTCATCTGCAAATAGTGAAAATTTTACTTCTTCCTTACCAATTTGGATGTCTCTTATTTCTTTTTCTTGTCTGATTGCTGTGGCTAAGACTTCTAGTAGGACTAGTTTTAAAGTGGAAAGGATGAACATCCTTGTCTTGTTTCTGATCTGAGGGGAAAAGCTCTCAGTTTTTCACCATTGAGTATGATATTAGGTGAAGGTTTTTCATAAATGGCCTTTATTATGTTGAAGTATGTTCCCTCTAAACCAACTTTGTTGAGAGTTTTTATTATGAATCGATGTTGTATCTTGTCACATGCTTTTTCTGCATCTGTTGAAATGATGGTTTTTATCCTTTCTCTTATTATATATCATGTTAATTGATTTGCAAATATTGAACCACACTTGTATCCCAGAAATAAATCCTGCTTGATTGTAAATGATTTTTTTAGTGTATTGTTGGATTCTGTTTGCTAGTATTTTGTTGAGGATTTTTGCATCTATATTTCATCAGAGATATTGGCCCATAGTTCTCTTTTTTTTTGTAGTGTCTTATCTAGTTTTGGTATCAGGGTAATGCTGGCCTTGTAGAATGAATTTGGAAGCTTTCCTTCCTCTTCTATTTTTTGAAATAGTTTGAGAATAACAGGTATTAACTCTTCTTACAGGTTTGTATAAATCACCTGTGAAGTCATCTGATCGTAGACTTTAATTTGGGGGGAATTTTTTTGATTATTAAATCAATTTCATTGCTGATAATCTGTGTGTTCAGTTTTTTTATTTCTTTCTGATTTAGGTTTAGGAAGTGATGTTTCTAGGAATTTATCCATTTCTTCTAGGTTGCCCAATTTGTTGGCATATAATTTTTCATAATATTCTTTTATAATCCTTTGTATTTCTGTGGTGTCAGTTGTCATTTCTCCTCTTTCATTTCTGATTTTGTTTATTTAAGTTCTCTCTTTCTCTCTGTTTCTTCATGAGTTTGGCTACAGGTTTATCAATTTTGTTGATGTTTTCAAAAAACCAGCTACTGGTTCCATTGATCTGTTCTAATTTGTTTTAGTTTCTGTTTCAGTTATTCTCTTATCTTTATTATTACCTTCCTTCTACTGGTTTTGGGTTTTGCTTGTTCTTCTTTTCTAATTCCTTTAAGTATAAGGGTAGGTTGTTTATTTGAGATTTTTCTTGCATCTTGGGGTAGGCTTGTATTGTTATATACTTCCCCTTTAGAACCTTTTGCTGCTTAGGACACTTTTGCTGCTTACCAAAGATTTTGAACCATTGTGTTTTCATTGTCACTTCTCTCCATGTACTTTTTTATGTCCTCTTTGATTTCTTGGTTTACCTATTCATTGTTTAGTAGTATATTATTTAATCTCCATGCATTGTGTTCTTCCCAGATTTTTTCTTGTGACTGATTTCTAGTTTCATGGTGTTGTGGTTGGAAAAGATACATAGTATGACTTCCATCTTTTTGAATTTGTTGAGACTTGTTTTGGGGCCTAATATGTAATCTATTCTGGAGAATGTTCCACGTTCACTTGAAAAGAATGCGTATTCTGCTGTTTCAGGATGGAATGTTCTAAATAGATCTGTTAGGTCCATCTGGCCCAATGTGTCATTCAAAGTCATTGTTTCTTTGCTGATTTTCTGTTTGGATGATCAATCCATTGATGTAAATGGGGTGTTAAAGTCCCCTAGTATTACTGCATTACTATTGATTACTTCCTTTATGTTTGTTACTAGCTGCTTTATGTATTTGGGTGCTCCCATATTGAGTGCGTAAATATTTATAATTGTTGTATCTTCTTGTTGGATTATTATGATTATATAGTGTCCTTCTTTGTCTCTTGTTACAGTCTTTGTTTTAAAGTCTATTTTGTCCATTATGAGTATTGCTACCCCAGCTTTCTTTTCAATTCCATTTCCATGATAAATACTTTTCCATCCCTTCCCTTTTAGTTTGCATGTGTCTTTAGGTCTCAAATGAGTATCTTATAGGTGATGCATGCATTTTAAAATATCACAAAATCTTTGTGGGAAATAGAAAACAATACAATTTTATCTAGATTTAATTATAACTATATAAATATGTCAATAGCTGGGCAGAATGGAAAGGGTTAAACAATAGAAAAAATAGAAAATTTGCCTTTGTTGATGAATTTAGAGGTAAACACTGCATTTATAGTATATTTTTTTAATTGCAGGTAACATTGAATAGTTACTATACTTCAGATATTATCTCTGCCATATGCAAAGCACTTTACATGTATTATTGAGAATATTTCTCATGACATCTCTATTAGGTTCTTATTATCACTGTATCTATTTAAAAAAGGAGGGAATTGAAACTTAGAAAGATAAAGTAACTTGTCTAAGGTCACCTAGCTAGTAAAAGGCAAAACATGTGCTCAAATTCAATTCTCTCTAACATAAGTGCTGGCACTCTGAACCATCACAATATGTTGCTGGAATTCCTCTTTTTTAAAGATGATAATTTTTTTTTAAACTGTGGTAAGAACATTTAACATGAGAGCTTCCCTCTTAACAAATTTTCAATGTACAATACAGTGTTGTTAATGTAATTTTTATTAAGTTTATCTTTTTTTGATCCCTCCTTATTTTTAGCTCTGGAAGCAGCTATTTCCCTTTTCATGCCAAAGCAAAATGGTATAAAAATGGCCCCCTAACTAAAAGGCATATAGTTGATGTTTTCAGGGTGAGATCAAGGTCATGAGTAATATGAGATCTTTACATATGACCTCAACCTGGGAGAACCAAGGAAATCATACAGCAGTTTGTTTTTCAAGTTTCAGCAAAAACCCCACCACTCTAGTCAGTTGAAGGAGGATTCCTACAGGCTTGGAGGAACTTCACAAAGATTGGAAAGAATGTGTTTGGCAAGAGAGTCCCTGGCCTGAGTAGCTGATTTTTAGGGAGAGGGAAGGAAATCCCAGATAAAACTGCAAAAGCAGATGTGACAGAGGACAATAGGTATGAGAAAAAGAAGTAATGTAGTGTGAAGTATCACAGGAACTCTCAGATAAAAATATGTTCAGAAATAAGTCCTATAGCCACCTTCCATACATGCCAACACATTCAGGACAAAGATGAATCAAGAGAAGGAAGAAAGCACAAAATTGTCAAATAAAATTTCACAGGCGTCAGGGCAACTTGACAGAGTGGGGATCAAGGATGAAAAATGACAGTTGAAAGTTATGTATATTTTGAAGAAATAGAAATATAGAAAAAGAAGAGGAAATGAAGAAGTAGAGTATGTCTGGACAGTATTGAGTACTAAGGTAATTTAGGACCTGAACTAGGATGAAATGAAAGAAAAGGAGAGAGGAACTAATGTGATATTGCCTCAGAACTATAGCATCAACCACCTGGTGAGAGGGAAGAAACTGATGGTGCTCTCCTGCAAAGGGTAAAAAGCTGACCCAGGACTTTGGGAGCCTGGGGAACTCTACCATTTCTCATATCTTCTGAGAATCTCCATTTTTAAAAAGCCAGTCATACTTATTTGCAGCTTTTTTTGAGAACATCACCTCCCAAAAGATCAAGAGAGTGACAAAGAAAACTACATCACGCTCAATTGGGAGCAAGAAGGGAAACATTAATATCAAAGTAGATTTGATAATTGGGGAAAGTGACTGTGTAGGGATACTTGATATAGTCATATATCCATGAAGCTACAAAGTGGATTTTTGAAAAAGTTTTAAAAAGTAGAACTTGTCTTCTCAGAAGAGGAATGGAAGAGTCAATGTGAAATTCTGTCCTAGAGATTAAAATGGAAACTGGCTACAGGTCTTGTCACAGCCTGTCCCAAATTTCTACTAGAATCCCCATAAAAATATAGTAGGTGAAAATTGACCAAAAAACAAATTATTAAGAATGGCAAGAAGATATTTCCAGAATCTAGTGGAAATTTCACTCATACAACAGCTTTTGGATCCAGATTAAGAGAGAGAAAATGGTAAGCCGTCCATGTGTGACCTCACAGAAAGGCAGAGCAAATAGACACTGTATTTGCATAGCTGCTTTCTGGCCCAGAGATATGGAGATCATGTAGAATTAAAAGCTTATAGTCAGGGACAAATGGATATAACATTGAACCCCATGCCATCAATTTATTATTTGGTCAAGTCATTAACTTTCCTAAGCCTTCTTTTTATCATCTGCAAAATGGGCTTCCTATAGTACTTTCCTTAAAGAGTAGCCATAAAGATTAAATTAAAAGAGCTAATTTATGTGAAACAGTAAGCACAGAGCCTAGAACATAGTAAATATTCAATAAATACTTACGATTTTTACTCCATCCTTTTGAAAATTTGATCTCTCAGAGAATAGGGTGTTTCCCAAGGTGGTGAAAAGGAAGTTGAAGGAGGAAAGGCAAACATACATAATATCCCAGGATAAGGAGTTCCCTCCGACATTGTAGACAGGGTGGGGAAAAGAGGAAGAGCAGAGCTGCCAGTATAGTACAGCCTTTGTAGAGAACCAATGGACAGAAAAGAAAAAGAACTCCCCTCAGTAGATCTGCACCAGATAAAAACCTGCTACACAGAGGGAATTGGGCTGGGTTTGAAGTGTGTCAGCCTAATCAAGGGTTGTCAGATAAAACATAGGGAGCTAAATTAAATTTGAATATTAAATGATTTTTTAAATAAAATTATCATAAGTATATCCCATACGATATTTGGAACATATTGAGGGTAAAAAAAAATGGATTATTTATCTAAAATTCAAATTTTACTGAGCATCTTATATTTTTATTTGCTAAACCTAGCAACCCTAATTTACCCTCTGGCTGCAGTTGTTAGGAGGAAGTTTGATTTGCAAAGAAATAGAGACTGAATGAAGCCACAGGAAATGCTCATACCCTGACACTTGGTAAATTCTGATTGAGTCTGGATCTCTCCTCCTCTTAGAATGAATAAATAGAAAATACAGCAATAGCAACAATAGAGAGCCTATCAAGACTTTAGGAGGAGAAGGGAAGAAAGTAATTCTTTTTTAAAAAATTTTATTATGTTAGTCACCATACAATACATCATCAGTTTTTGATGTAGTGATCCACGATCCATTGTTTTCGTATAACACCCAGTGCTCCATGCAATACGTGCTCTCCTTAATACCCATCACCAGGCTAACCCATCCCCCCACCCCCCTCCCCTGTAAAACCCTGTTTGTTTCTCAGAGTCCATAGTCTCCCATGGTTCATCTCTCCCTCCGATTTCCCTCCCTTCATTTTTCCCTTCCTTCTCCTAATGTCCTCCATGCTATTCCTTATGTTCCACAAATAAGTGAAACCATATGATAATTGACTTTCTCTGCTTGACTTATTTGACTTAGCATAATCTCTTCCAGTCCCATCCATGTTGATGTAAAAGTTGGGTATTCATCCTCTCTGATGGCTCAGTAATATTCCATTGTATATATGGACCACATCTTCTTTATCCATTCATCTGTTGAAGAGCATCTCGGCTCTTTCCACAGTTTGGCTATTGCGGACATTGCTGCTATGAACATTGGGGTGCATATGGCCCTTCTTTTCACTACATCTGTGTCTTTGGGGTAAATACCCAGGAGTGCAATTGCTGGGTCATAGGGTAGCTCTATTTTTAATTTTTTGAGGCACCTCCACACTGTTTTCCAAAGTGGCTGTACCAACTTGCATTCCCACCAACAGTGTAAGAGGGTTCCCCTTTCTCCACAACCTCTCCAACATTTGTTGTTTCTTTCCCTGTCCATTTTTGCCATTCTAACTGGTGTAAGGTGGTATCTCAATGTGGTTTTGATTTGGATTTCCCTGATGGCTAATGATGATGAACATTTTTTCATGTGTCTGTTAGCCATTTGTATGTCTCTTAAACAAAAGCAAAAATGAACTTTTGGGACTTCATGAAGATAAAAAGCTCCTGCACAGCAAAGGAAACAGTCAACAAAACAGAGAGGCAACCCACAGAATGGGAGAAGATATTCGCAAATGACACTACAGATAAAGGGCTGGTATCCAAGATCTATAAAGAACTTCTCAAACTCAACACCCAAAAAACAAATAATCAAGTCAAAAAATGGGCAGAAGATATGAAAAGAAAGTAATTCTGAAGCTTCATGAAACAGGACTTTGAAAATATTAACTGCAGAAAGCAGGAAAGTTCAGAAATTACATAGTATCCACAAGAAAGCTTGCATTCTGGGGAAGGAACTGAAAATTTTAAAGGAGAGAAGTTTACAAATAAAGTTAATTAGGGGATATGCAGTAGATAATCTTAGTAGAAAAGGTAGTCAAGGCAGAATTCCAAAGAAAGTAAAATGTGAAGGACAAAATTTAAATAATCAATTTTGGAGGCAGTCTGGAGCAGAAAATGTGTTGCAACAAAACAAATCATGAAATGAGGTTGAGACTGGAGAAGCATCTTTATCCTCAGAGGAAAAGAGCAAGAAGTAGAACTAGAAAAAGATAGGGCAAGACATAGGGAATGGATATCAGATCTCAAACTATATTAAATCAAAACAGTTACAGTACAAGCAAAAGCAAACTCTCATTTAGAGAAAACTTTCTCAACTCCAGACCAAGATGGCAACAAAGGAGTCTCCTGAATTTTCCTCCTCCCATGGATGAGCCAAAGAGAAATCCAGAAACTAGATGAATGACTCCTACACATCAGGCAGCTGAGAAAATACCCTAGTCAGAACTGGTAGGAAAGTCTGGGACACATTCTCACCATAAACCCCATCCCCAAAACAGTGCCATCCTATTGGGAGGGGATGCCCAATGCCCAGTTTCTCTCTGAGGAGCAAAGGTCTTGAACTACATCTAATGCCCCAACTTTGAAGGCTCCCACATGAGACACAGGTCCCCAAATCAACTAGCTCTGAAAGTCAACAGGGCTTACATTCACAAGTCCCACAAGACTATAGCAAATGAGGAATCAGTTGTTAATGGGCACACAAGCACTTGTTGAGGCTCTCTGCCGAGAAAGAGAACAGAGGGAACAGGCAAAATTGCTCATCTTCAGGTCTTTCCCTGGAAGGGTTTTGATTTCATACTGCATAAGCTGCTTCTTCAGGGTCTGACTTCTGATTAGCATACATCCAGGTACTGACTGTGATCTTCCTTGGAGCCCAAAAGAGCCATTAGACACTTTCCCTGCTTTCTCCCTTTGGCCCATTCTAACAATAAAACCAAGTTACCGTTATCTCCTTGGGAGAAGCTGTCCACACATCTAGCACTGCAAATTTTATGGCTACTACCTGAGGGATGGGTCCCAAATGTAGCTCTGATAGCCAGTGGGGTCTGCATTCAGGGGTACCACAGAACTACAGCAAACCAAGTTTTTGAATGGATATAGGAACACCTCCCACCCCATGGGTATACATGTGGGCTCAGCACAGAGAGCAAGCAAAAACACCCATCTCCCACTTTCTTCCTGGAAGAATTTTGACTGCATATTTTCCTAGAAGCTGTTTGATGGTTTAGCTTTTAATCATCCTGCAGCTAGGTGCTGACTGCAATCTTCCAATTTGGGGCACTCATGGGTCTTGACACACCCTCAACTATTGGAAGCAGGTTGAACAATCACAAAGGTTTGAAAGACAGTTGGAAACTTGGGCCAGACTAATTAGCAAGTTTGAGCTCCCACATGAGACCATGCTGTCAAGACTAGGAGGGGTGACTCTCCCAGAGAGAGCCAAGGAAAATGAGGAAATGGGAATATATTTTAACCAAAAGAACAAAATAAATCTCCAGAAACTGATCTTAATGAAATGGAGATAAGTGATTTACCCAACAGAGATGTCAAAATAACAGTTCTAAAGATGCTCACTGAGATCAAGACAGCAATGTATGAACAAAGAATTTCAACAGAGAGGTAGAAAATATAAGAATACAATAACTAAACTGAAAAAAAGTCAGTAAAAGAGTACAACAGCAGACTAGATCAGGCAGAAGAAAGGATCAGCAAACTTGAAGGCAGGCCAGTGGAATTCATTCAATCAGAAAAAGAAAAAACTTATGGGACACCATCAAATGGACCAATATGTGTATTATAAAGGTCCCAGAAGGAAAAGAGAGAAAAAGAGGCAGAAGGCTTATTCAAAGACATAATGGATAAAAACTTTACTAACCTGGGGAGAGAAATCAACATCCATATCCAGGAAGCTCAAAAAATAGTAAATAAGACAAATTGAAGAGACCCATTTCAAGGCACCTTTATGGATACACAATATACAACCACATAAATTGTGATATGAAAAATATAATTGTGGGAGACAGGGAGTGTAAAAATCTAGAGCTTTTGTATGCATTCAAACTTAGCAGCTTAAAATAGACTGTTATATATATATATTTTATTTTTTTAAAGATTTTATTTATTTGACAGAGAGAGACACAGTGAGAGAGGGAACACAAGCAGGGGGAGTGGGAGAGGGAGAAGCAGGTGTCCCATGGAGCGGGGAGCCTAATGCGGGGCTTGATCCCAGGACCCTGGGATCATGACCTGGGCCGAAGGCAGATGCTTAACGACTGAGCCACCCAGGCGCCCCAATAGACTGTTATATTTTATGTAAACTTCATGGTAATCATAAAGCTTAAACCTATATTAGATACATAAAAGATAAAGAAATTAAAGCATACCATTACAGGAAGTCATGAAATCCTAAAGGAAAAGAAAAAGAGAGGAAGCAAGGAACAAAAGAACTGCAAAATAACCAGAAAATAATTTACAAAATGGCAATAGTAAGTCCATATCAGCAATTACTGTAAATGTAAATGGAATAAATTCTCCAATCAAAATACATAGAGTAGCCGAATGGATTTAAACAACAACAACCAACCCCAAATATATACTGCACATAAGAGACTTCAGCTTTAAAGACATACACAGATTGAAAGTGAAGGGATGGAGAAAGACATTCCATGCAAATGGAAAAATACAAAGAAAGCAGAGATAGCTGTATTTATATCAGACAAAATAGATGTTAAACCCAAAACTAATAAGAAACAAAGAAGGTCACTATATAATGAAGGAGTCAAATTTGTCAAGAGGATATAACGGTTGTAAATATTTATGCATCCAACCTGGAACACCTAAATATATAAAGCAAATATTAACGGATCTGAAGGGAGAATTGGACAACAATGAAATAGTAGGGGACTTCAGTTCTCCACTTTCATCAATGGACAGATAATCCTGACAGAAAATTAGTAAGGAGACATTGAACTTAAGCTACACATTAGGCCAGATGGACATAACAGACGTATTCAGAAAATTCTATGCAACAGCAGTAGAATACACATTCTCCTCAAGCACACAGGGAACATTTTTTAGGATGGATAATATGTTAGGTCACAAAACAAATCTTAATAAATTTAAGAAGATTGAAATCATATCTAACATCTAGAAACTAGATACCAATTACAAGAGGAAACTGGAAAATTCACAAACATACCAAGACTAAACAATATGCCCCTGCACAACCAATGAGTAAAAGAAGGAATCACAAATAAAATACCTTGGAACAAACGAAAGTGGAAACACAACATACCAAGACATGAAATGCAACAAAAGCAGTTCTAAGAGGAAGGTTTATAGGGAGAAATGCCTACATTAAGAAAAAAGAAAGACCCCAAATAAACAACCTAACTTTATACCTCAAGGACCTAGAAAAAGAATAACAAGCTAAGCTTAAAGTTAGTAGAAGGAAGGAAATAACAAAGATCAGAGTGGAAATAAAAGAGATAGAGGCTGGAAAGCATACATAAGATCAATGAAGATAACTAGTTTTTTTTTTTCAAAGGTATACAAAATTGAAAAACCTTTAGACCAACTAAGAAAAAAGAAGACTCAAATAAATATAATCAGCAACAAAAGAGGAGACATGGTAGCTGAAAACAGAAATACTAAGGATCACAAGAAACTACCATAAACACTTATATGCCAACAAATTAGATAACCTTGAAGAAATTGATAAATTCCTAGAAACATATAACCTACCAAGATTGAATCATGAAGAAATAGAAAATCTGAACAGACCAATTACTAGTAAGGAGATTAAATCAGTAAGCAGAAAACTCTCAACAAAGACAAGGCCAGGACTAGATGTCTTCATAGGTACATTCTACCAAATATTTAAAGAAGAATTAATACCAATCCTCTCAAACTCTTCCAAAATTAGAGAGGAGGAAACACACCCAAACTCATTTTATTTATTTGTTTTTTTTCCTTTCTTGACTTCCTATAATATTTTATTTTATTTTTAATTTTTTATTGTTATGTTAATCACCATACATCACATCATTAGTTTTTGATGTAGTGTTCCATGATTCATTGTTTGTGCATAACACCCAGTGCTCCATGCAAAACTATTTAATACCCATCCCCAGGCTAACCCATCCTCCCACCGCCGTCCCCTCTAGAACCCTCAGTTTGTTTTTCAGAATCCATTGTCTCTCATGGTTCGTCTCCCCCTCCAATTTCTCCCCCCCTTCATTCTTCCCCTCCTGCTATCTTCTTTTTTTTTTTTTTTTTGTCTTAACATATATTGCATTATTTGTTTCAGAGGTACAGATCTGTGATTCAACAGTCTTGCACAATTCACAGCATTCACCATAGCACATACCCTCCCCAATTCTATCACCCAGTCACCCCATCCCTCCCACCCCACCCCCCACTCCAGCAACCCTCAGTTTGTTTGCTGAGATTAAGAATTCTTCATATCAGTGAGGTCATATGATACATGTCTTTCTCTGATTGACTTATTTCACTCAGCATAACACCCTCCAGTTCCATCCACGTCGTTGCAAATGGCAAGATCTCATTCCTTTTGATGGCTGCATAATATTCCATTGTATATATATACCACCTCTTCTTTATCCATTCTTCTGTCGATGGACATCTTGGCTCTTTTCACAGTTTGGCTATTATGGACATTGCTGCTATAAACACTGGGGTGCGCATACCCCTTTGGATCCCTACATTTGTATCTTTGGGGTAAATACCCAGTAGTGCAATTGCTGGATCGTATGGTAGCTCTATTTTCAACTTTCTGAGGAACCTCCATACTATTTTCCAGAGTGGTTGCACCAGCTTGCATTCCCATCAACAGTGTAGGAGGGTTCCCCTTTCTCCGCATCCCCGCCAACATCTGTCATTTCCTGACTTGTTAATTTTAGCCATTCTGACTGGTGTGAGGTGATATCTCATTGAGGTTTTGATTTGGATTTCCCTGATACTGAGCGATGTTGAGCACTTTTTCATATGTCTGTTGGCCATTTGGATGTCTTCTTTGGAAAAATGTCTGTTCATATCTTCTGCCCATTTCTTGATTGGATTATTTCCAAACTCATTTTATGAGGCCAGCATTACCCTGATACCAAAGCCAGACAAGGATGTGACAAGTAAAGACAATTATAGGCTATCCTCCCTGAGAAAGTAGATGCAAATTTTCTCAACTGAATATTAGTAAACGTTTCAACAGCACATAAAAAGAATCATACACCATGATCAAATGGGATTTATTTCCGGGATTCAAGGGTGATTCAGTACATGCAAATCAATGATTATGATATAGTACATTAATAAACTGATGGATAAAATCATGTTATGATGCAGAAAAAGCATTTGACAAAATTCAACATCCTTTCATGATAAAAACCTTTGACAAATTAGGCATAGATGGAATTGGTTGAAATGATTCATGGAAAAGTTTGAAAACTTTTCCTCTAAGGTCAGGAACAAGACAACAGTATCCACTCTCACCACTTTTACTGAGCATAGAACAAGAAGCCCTAGCCAGAGCAATTAAGTAAAAAAAAAAAAAAAAAAAGCAACAAGAGGCATACGAATTGGAAGGGGAGAAATAAAATAGTGTCTTTTTGCAGTTGACATATGTTGAAAACCCTAAAGACTTCACCAAAAAGACTGTTAGAATTAATAAATGAATTAAGTGAAGTTGCAAGATATAAAATCAACATAAAAATCAGTTCTGTTTCTGTACACTGACATTGAACTATCAGAAAAACAATCCCAGTTATAATTACATCAAAAAGAATACAATACTTAAAAATAAGTCCAACCAAGGAGGTGAAAGATCACTACACTGAAAACTATGAAAAATTGATGAAAGAAATTAGAGAAAACACAAATAAATGAACAGATATTCCATGTTCATGGATTAGAAGAATTAATATTATTAAAATGTGCGTACTACCCAAAGCAATCTACAAATTCAATATAATCGTTATCAAAATTCCAATAGCATTTTTCACAGAAATAGGAAAAAAACAATTCCAAAATTTGTTGGAACAACAAAATATCCTACAGAGCCAAAGCAACCTTTAGAAAGAAGAAAAAACCTGGAAGCATCACATTTCCTGATTTCAAATTATATTACAGAGCTATAGAATCAAAACAATATATTATTGGCATAAAAACAGACACATACATCAATGGAACAGAATAGAGACCCTAGAAATAGACCCATGCATGTATGGTCAATTATTTTTTGGCAAGGGAGCCAAGAGTATACAATGGGAAAAGGACAGTCTCTTCAACAAATGGTATTGGGAAAATTGGATATCCACATGCAAAAGAATGAACCTGGACCCCATATCTTACACCATACACAAAAATCAACTCAAAATGGATTAAAGACTTGAATGTAGAACCTGAAACCATAAAACTCCTAGAGTAAAACATAGGGAAAAAGCTCCTTGACATTGGTCTTGGCAATGATTTTTTGGATTTCACACCAAAAGCAAAGGCAACAAAAGCAAAAATAAAAAGTGGGACTACATCAAACTAAAAAGCTTCTGCACAGCAAAGGAAACCATCAACAAAACAAAAAGGCAGTCTACGAAATGGGAGAAAAAATACTTGCAAACACATATCTGATAAAGGTTTAATATCCAAAACATATAAGGAACTAAACCAACTCAATAGCAGATACCAAATAATTAAAAAATGGACAAGGGACCTGAATATATTTTTTCCAAAGAAGATATATGAACAACAGGTACATGATAAGATGTTCAACATCACTAACCATCAGGGAAATGTAAATCAAAACCATAGTGAGATACCACCTCACACCTGTTAGGATTACTATTATCCAAAAGGCAAGAAATCAATGGTGGTGAGGATGTGGAGAAAAGGGAACACTGTGCACTGTTGGTGGGAGAATAAACTGATGCAGCCACTATGGAAAGCAGTGTGGAAATTCCTCAAGAAATTAAAAGTAGAACTAATGTGTTATTCAACAATCCCCACTTCTGGGTATATATCCAACGGAAACAAAATCTTTATTTCAAAGATCTGTCTGTACTCCCACCTTCACTACAGCAGTATGCACAATAGCCAAGGTATGGAAACACCCTGTCTGTCAGTGGATGAATGGATGAAGAAAATGTGATATAATATAAAATGGAATACTATTCAGCCTTTAAAGAAAGAAAATCCTGCCATTTGTGACAAATTTGATGAAGCTGGAGGACATTATGCTAAGTGAAAAGCAAGCCAGACAGAGAAAGACAAATACTGCAGGGTACCACTTTTATGTGGAATCTGGGGAAGAAAAAAGAAAAGAAAAAAAGATCAAACTCTTAGAAACAGATAGCTGAATGGTGGCTGCCAAAGGGCTAAGTATGGAAGAAACAGAGAGTGGATGGTAAAAATGTACAAACTTTCAGTTATTAGATGAATAAGGCCTGAGGACCTACTGTATCACGTGGTGACTGTAGTTGATAACACTGCATTGTATAACTGAGATTTGCTAAGAGGATACAACTTAAATGTTCTTGCTTTAAAAAAAGATAAATATGTGAGGTGATGGATGTATTAACTCTGTAGTGTTTAAAATGTTTTGCATATTATATATTGTCTAATTTAACTCTTATTCTCAGAGACACCTTGTGAATTTATATAATCATGTTAAGCTAAACCTTTGGTATTATTACTTATGGCAACATAATTAGTCAAATATTTATATTGTTAGAATTTTCAGCTCAGAAATTTAAAATACCTAATAAAAAGTCAATAGACTTTTTCAAAAAAATAAGGAGGAAACTTTTTTTTTTTAAAGATTTTTATTTACTTATTTGACAGAGAGAGCGAGAGCAGGAACACAAGCAGGGGTAGTGGGAGAGGGAGAAGCAGGCTTCCTGCTGAGCAGGGAGCCCGATGTGTGGCTCGATTCCAGGACCCTGGGATCATGACCTGAGCCAAAGGCAGACGCTTAACGACTGAGCCACCCAGGTGCCCCAAGGAGGAAACTTTTTAAAGCCAAAAAAAAAAAAAAGAAGAGGAAAGGATAGTGGCCTAAGAGGTCCTTACTAGACACTCAGGCTAAATGTCCTTTTAGATGCTTTACCTTTATTAATTTTTTTTTCCTGAAACAACAGAAATCTATTATCTCACAGCTGTGGAAGCTAGAAGTTTGAAATCAAGGTGCTATGCTCTCTCTGAAGGCTCTAGGGGAGGATCCTTCCCTGCTTCTTTCTAGCTTCTGGTGTTTGCTGGCAATCTTTGCCATTCTCTTTACCTGTAGATGCATCACCCCAATCTCTGCCTCAGTCTTCACGTGACCTCCTCACCTATCTGCCTGTATGTCTGTGCCTCTTCTGCTTTCTTATAGGGAACACCATTTTGGACTTAGGGACCACTCTACCCTCATAGCTACCCAATGAGGCAGGTACTATGTTAGCCTCATTTTGCAAGTGGGGAAACTGAAACAGAGGGAAGTTCTTAATCATGGGCTTTCTTTTTAAAAACTTTGTTCAAGATCATAAGCCTAGTGAAGGACAAACCTGGGACTTGAACCGTGCCAGCCAGACTCTGTAGTCAATGTTCTTCATTCTAAAGCTACCTGGTATCTAGAAAAAGCAACACCCTTGAAATTTGCAAATGCAAATTTTAGAAAAATGTCACTTGATCACGTTAAGACAATGAAAAGATAGCCACACCCATCAAGTTTCCTGCAAATATTTAAACAAATATTTAAATAGACAAAAAAGAGTTTTATAAGCATCCAAGCTGAAAACAAAACAAACAGAACAAAAGACATTACTTAAGAGGAACAATAAGCAGAGTAACCGAAGAGTTCTCCTCTGTAATGCTAAATGCAAAAAAACAATGAAATAATCTTCCAGAGTTTTGAAGAAAGCTGGATATAGGCCAAGAATTTTGTAACCACCCAGGTTGTTGCTCATGTGTGAAGTCAGCAGCACTAAGACGTTCCATGACATGAGCAGGTTCAGAATATATGCCTCCACACACCCTTCTTGAAAGAATTAGTTGAAGACACATGCCTATTCTATATGACCAAATTAATCAAAGCTGAAAGCACGAGCATGGGGAATATGTGGTAAAAGGGGGCTCAGGAGGAGTAGGAAAGCAGGTAAACATATAGTCATGGAGCCTAGCCTAAAATGACCATTGAAAATATTGTTTCAAAACTGATTACAAATGTTAATTAAAATTCCTGACATGGAAGATACATGCCACACAAAAGAATAATTTATTAAACACAGTCTGGTGTGCCACATCCAAAATTATATTTTAAGACTGAGAAGTGTTAAGTGGGAAGAAAACTCTCACTTGATTCCTCATCTAAACTGGTTGGTAGTGGAAGAATCAGAACGTCTAGTTTCATTTCTAACTTTGAGATTTAAAGAGACAGGAGTTGATGAATGCAGATCAAACTCCTATCAGCCTCATCTCAGACCAAGATCCTGCCAGCTCTCTAGGTTCCAGCTGGTGTACTTTTAAAGAAATGTTGCACATGGTTTGTTTTTGGGATTGTCAAAGCCTTCCTTCTACTACAGGTCCTTTCTCCCTACTATTCTTCTGGATGGAATGCTTTCATCTTGATCACCATCCTGCCTTTAATGAGTTAACTCCTACTTAGTCTTCATGTTTCACACGTCATGTGTAAATCTTGAGAAATTTTCCAAGACCTTCCTGACTAAGTCAGCTGTCTTTCTCGTATGCTCTCATAGAACTTCATTCCTTTTTTTGTGGAAGATTTATTAGTGTATAATCATGATTTGTAATGCACTTATTTGCAACTATTAATAATGAAATTATTTTATTTATATTTATTTCCCTCACTAATCTGCTGCCTCACCCCAGCAGGGACTGAAGCTGTTTTCTCTCTTTTTTGTGTGTGCCTAAAGCCTAGCAAAGTACCTGCCACATGAGAGGCAGTTTGTTTGTTGAGTAAATTATTAGAAAATATAAAACAAAACACAGTCCAAACAATAGAAGACATAAAAATAAATAAACCCCAAAGAAGCATAAAAAACAGAAAGCACAATGCAGATGACTGAATTACGGGTCTATATTTCAGTCATGACATTCGGCATATATAGGTTAAGCTGCCTCATTAAAGTTAAAAACTCATCTAAGTAAGCCTACACATTGAACCTATAGCATTGAACAATGACAATTAAGTGGTAACCAAGCTTGAGAAAGCTAACAATCCTGTATCCTAAGCCTGTGACTCCACCCTCCACAGGAAAGAATTGTAGAAGCCTCAAGGACTCATCCACAAAGTTGGAAAGTGTGGCTAGAAAAATGCCAGGCCATTATACAAACTACACAGTTATAAGTATTATAGCTACGATTTATCAAACATATTCAATGCTTTAACATTGTACTAAGTGCCTCATGTTCTTTATCTTAGTGAATCCTCACAGAGACCCTACATGGTGGGTATGTTAGTCATTAGGACTGTTCATAAATAATCCAGTTCTTTCCTTCCAGGCATGTGGTATGATTGCCCCTCCTTACCCTCTTTGAAGTTTCAGCTCAGCCTTGTGACTTTTTGCCAGTATAATGTGAGATGAATTGACAAATGTCACTTTGGGGTAGAAGCTTTATGAGATAAATTACATCCTTTTTTCCTGTCTCACCAATTATATAGTAACATATGTCAAGATGGACCCTCCATCAGACTGCATTCCCAAGTGACTATGAATAGGACTCCCATGCTGATTTCCAGTGACCATGTGGTAAGGACAAAAATTAAACTCCTGTTGTTTAAAATCTGTAATAGATTGTCCTAAAGATGGCAATATATTCCATTACCCATGTTCTTACTACATTGCGACACTGACATTCTCCCACTGAGGGAAGGGGTCTATGTTCCCCTTGAATCCGGGCCAGCCTGAGATAGTAGCAGAAATGACACTGACTTCTGAGTCTAAGTTACAAATTGTAATACAGCTTTTGTCTGTTCCCCTGGAGCTGCTTGCCCATGGAATCCAGGCTCCATGCTGTGAGTAAACCAACCAGACACATGGAAAGGCCCCGTGTAGGAATTCCGGCCACATTCCCAGCTGAGGTCCCAATCATCAGCCAACATGAACCACCAGACACACGAGTGAGTGAGCCTTCATACTACCCCAGCTAATGCTGACTGGAGCAGAGATAAGTTGCCCCCATCAAACTCTGCCCAAAGTACAGATCTGTGAGCAAAATAAATGTAGTTGTGTTAAGCCACTAGTTTTGGGGTGGTTCATCACAAAGCAATAGGTGACTGGAATAAGCACTAAAATTTTGGAGTTGTTATTGCAGCGTAATTCTACATCCTGATGGATGTAGTAGGAGTTTTAATGTTTTCTCCATTTTGCATGTGGGTAAACAGAAGTGCAGTGAGATAAAGTAATTGGTTCAAAGCACACAGCCAAGGACAGTTTGATCATATAGAAGAAATAGGAAAAGGGAAGTAACACTAACACTTATGATAAGAACAAATGACACTGTGCTTTTTTAAATAGTAGCACATAAATTTTCAAAACAAACAACTAACTGTGAGGAAGGTGTGGTATTTCTCTCCATTCTGTAGTTCCTTAAGGATTGAGACTCTATTTTTTCATACTTTCCTTTTTATCTCCAGGATTAAGCACAATTTTTAAATGCACTCAGAACCTCAATTAATGTTTGATAGATTAAGTTTAGTTGAACTGAGTGACTGAAGGTTAAGAGGGGCTTGGAGAAAGCCCAGGGTTGCACAGCTGCTGAGTGGTTGATCTCATAGTTAAACTCAGATGTGATTCACTCCAAAACCTGTGCCTTAGTTTTTGTTTTTTTTTTTAATCACTGTACAGTGGTAAGGGTACTGACATCTTCTCCCTTGGGTATTGCTAAAGTCCTAGCAGTGTGTCCTGTGATTGAGGCTGACCCTTTAAAAAGGGCAACATGGACAATGACCCTCAGGTAGAAGAAGCAGAGATTCAGATATTTCTCAGTGGCTCCAGCATCTTGACAGAGCCCTGTTCAATATCCAGCCTATCTCAACAGAGTAGACTTTGAGGAATAAAGCTTCTATTTCACTAAGACCTATTTTTAAATAAGGTCACATTCACAGGTTGTGGGGTTTAGAACTTCAACATATTTTTTTTTGAGGGACACAATTCATAACACTAATTATGTGGGATAATTTTTGCTATAATTATTGACCATTTGGATATCTCCTTTTCTGTAGAGTCACTTTAAAAACTGGATTCTCTCTTTCTTATTGATTTGTGGGATTTTTTTGTATTTCTGGGTATGAATTCCATTGCTTATTATGAAATTGTATTGAATTTTACAAATGCTTTTCTGAATCTCTTGAGTTAATTAATTTTCCCTTACTCATGAAACTAATGTGGTGAATTACTTGAGTTTCTAATGTTAAACCAGTATTGAATTCTTGAAACAAACTCTATTTAGTTGTGATGTATTACCTTTTCCATATATCCCTGAATTTGATTTACACTTATTTAAGATGTTTGCAATTATGCTCTTGAGAGAACTTGGACAATAATTTTATTTTATTGTAGTGTTCTTGTCACGTTTTGGTATCAAGAATATACTGATTTAATAAAATAAGTTTTTCTGTTCTCTGGAATTTGTTGTAATTTTGTGGTATTTTTTCCTTAATAGATTATAAAAATTCATTTACACATTTATGTGTAAAGCCATGTAGCCTAGTTTTTCCCTTCTCTGCTTTTCTATTTTTTCCTATCAGTTACTAAAATATATGTTGGTTATCACTTTAAATCTTTGACCTTGTGTTACTAGATGCATATAAATTTGGTATTATTATATTTTCCCTTTGAACCAGTCTTTTAGTGAAATATCTTACTTTATCTCTAGTAATGCTTCTTGCTTTCAAAATTACTTTATTTGCTATTGGTATAGATATATTACTTTCTGTGTCTTTATATTTAAGACTTGTCTCATAATGTACACATAGTCGATTTTATAACTTAGGTATTTATAATATTTAGTACACTTATAATTACTATAACCCCTAATATATCTGAGTCAAAATATACTACCTTTTTAATCCCTTTTAATTTGTGTTCTGTTATTTTTCTTTTTTATTTTCTATTGTACTATTTAAAAAATTACTGTATTTGCCTTTTTTTGCATATATATGCATTTTCTTTAATTTTTACTGGTTATCCTGCAGATTTCAGTATACATCATGGACTTATTAATGTTTCCCTTACATTAACTTTTATCATTTCCTAAACAATACAAAGATTGTACAAAACTTTAGCTCCATTTATCCCCTTCTTACCTTTGTGCTATTGTCATATACTTTACTCATGTCTCTTTTCATTGTTCCTGAATTATCTGCTTCCATCTGGAACAGCATTTCTTCTGCTTGAGGAACTCTCTTTAGTATTTTTTTTAATATAGTTTGGTTTGTGATGAATTCTTCTAATATTTTTTGTCTGAAAATATCTTTATTTCACCTTAGTTTTTGAGGAATATTTTTATTGGGCATAGAATGTTAAACTGGTACTTATTATTTTTTTAGCCCATTAAAAATTCTGTTCCATTGCCTCAGCCTTCCATCATTTCTGCTGAGAAGTTAGCTGTAAATCTTATTATTGTTCTTTTGAAAACAGTATGCCTGCCCCCAGTAGCTGTTCATCTGCTGTTTATCTTTGGTTTCTAGCAGTTTTTCAGTGATGTGTCTAGGTGTGTTTTCTTTGTGTTTATCATGCTTCAGGTTTATAGAGCTTTTGAATCTGTGACTTGCTATCATTTATCAGTTTTGGAAAATTCTCATCTAATATCTCTTCAAATAATACTTCTCATTTTCTCTTTTCTCTCCTCTTAGGCCTCTACTTGCATGCATATTAAATCTTGTCAGCATACCCCATGTATCTCTAAAGCCATTCCTGTATTTTCTGTGTATCTGTCTGTGCTTCAGTCTGTGTATTTGTATATTTTGTGCTTCAGGCTGTATATTTTATACTGACCTATGCACAGGTTTGGTAATCTCTCTTTTGGTGTGTCTTATGTTCTATTAAAGCAATCTTATTTTATTTTCATCCCTAAATTTTCATTTGCTTATCTTTGTAATTTATAGGCACTTATTAGAATTCTCCACCTTTTAATCTATTTTGTAAAGCATGGTAAACATACTTATTTTAAGTCCATGTTTGATAACTCCGATAGCTAGATTACCTCTAGGTTTCTTACTATTATTTATTTTTTTCTTTGGGTCATTTAGCCCCAGTTTGGCACACCTCAGAATTTTGGATTAAATGTTGGACGTTTTGTTTGAAATATTGTGGAGGCATTGGATGATCTTATTTTCCTCCAAAAATAATCTTGCTTCCTTGACCATTGACAGATTTATTTCAGTCCAATCAGGGAATAAGATGATTTGAGGTTGTGGATGGTCTATCAGGACCCCTTCTCCCTGAAGCTAATTTTAATTTTGCCAGCTCTGTTAAACTAATGAAATCTCTACTTAGCTTTCTAGCTCTTTTAAGCTGTTTTAAACATATATACAACTTTGACATTGGCAAATACCTCTAGAAGAAATTGTGCTCAGAATGTTGGGTTCAGTTTTCTTTCCACTAGAATCTTGTTATGTTAACTGCTGGCTACACTGGTAGCATGCTTGAACTTCAGTTTTGTTTCTCTAGTCCGTTAATACTGCCATAATATTTATTTTTCCAATTTTTTTTTAATGCTATGTCCTCATTGCAAATCGGCAAATGGTTCAAGAGGAGAAGGTAGTGACAAATATGTATACAGTTTGCCTCAATTCTTTTCCTTTTCTCTGGGATCTTGGTCTCTCAAGTCCTGGATGCTTTTGTCACTCTTCCTCAAACAGCTGTTTTTTATATTTTATATATCTTTTATAGTTGTTCATTGTGGGAGTGTTAGTCTGATATAAGCTACTCCTTCATAGCCAGAAGTACAGATTTTGCATTTAATTTTATAATATACACTTTGCACCAAATGATATATTTAGGACGTTTTTCTATGTTATTGAAAAAATGTAAAATGTAACATTCAGGGGCTATATAATATGCCATTGTATGAATGTATCACAGTTGACTATACCAATTCCCTGATATTGAGAGCCTTCAGGCTACTTCTAATTTTTCACTATTTCGGGTTATTTCAGGGAGACTTTTGATATGCTTCCCTAGATATATTTATGTTTTCTGCGTACAGTATTACATCTTGTGCATGGTATAATGTACATAGATGAGTAACTGCTAAAAATTGTGTGCGAAGTTGGGGTGCCTGGGTGGCTCAGTTGGTTAAATGTCTGCCTTCGGCTCTGGTCATGATCTCAGGGTCCTGGGATCAAGCCCCACATTGAGCTCTCTGCTCAGCACCGAGTCTGCTTCTCCCTCTCCTTCTGTGATCTCTTTCACTTTCACCCTCTCAAATAAATAAAAAATCTTAAAAAAAAATTAAAAATTGTGTGCCAAGCAAATAAATAGGAAGGCTATGTGAGATAAGCAAATTCTACATGATCTTCTTTGAAAGATTAATCTGTTATTCAGAAGAAATTAATAAATTCACACTGTGGGTGAAATAGTTACAGGTTTAAATCTGAATTCTATCAATTTACTAGCTGAATGACCCTGGGAAAATTACTTAACCTTGCTGAGTCTGTTTCCTTACTTCTTGAAGATGGATGACCTATCCATCTGACAGAGTTGCAATTTTTAAAAGAAATGATCATTGAGGTGCCTGGGTCGCTCAGTCAGTTAAGTGTCTGACTCTTGATTTTGGCTCAGGTCATGACTGCAGGGTCCTGAGATCAAGCCCTGCATAGGGCTCTGCACTCAGTGCAGAGTCTGCTTAAGATTCTCTCTCCTTCTACCCCCACCCCCACTTTCATTCTCTCTCTTGCTCACTCTCTCTAAAAAAACAAAAAGAAAGAAAATAAATAATTTTCTATTTGTGTGTCTATATACACCAGAAACTCCCCCAAGAACAAAGTTCAAACATTCATTTATTCACTCATTCAAAAAGTATTTATTGAGGATTTATGGCATAAGTCATTGGAGATACAGCTGTGGATAAGTCAAATAAATTCATACTCATATGAAGTTTACATTCTAGAGGGGTTGAGACAGACAATAAACAAATAAATAACATAATTTTAGGTAATTACTAGTGCTGTAAAAAAAATATAGAAGGATAAAGGATAGAAAGTGATGGTGGTAATGATGCTAATTTGAAATGGTTGCAGGAAATTCTCTCTGAGAAGATAACTTTTAGCTGAGATATATGAAATGAGAAAGCAAGCCATTTGGAAATGTGGGGAAGAGATTTCCAGATAGAGGGAATAGTATGTGCAAGTAAGTGCAAATGTCTGAGGTAGAGAAGCTCAGTGGGTTCATGAAGGGAGGTATAAAGTCCATGGGATGGAAATGGAATGAATGAGAATACCAGGAGTAAGGGCACAGAAGTAGGCAAGGGCTAATTCAAGTAGGGCCATATTGGACATGATGGATGGGAAACTATTAGAGAGCCTGATCAGGGAAGACATATGATTGTTTTTTTGTTTTTTTGTTTTTTCATTCAAATACTCACTCTGGCTGCTGTATGGAGAATAGTTTTGAAGGACCAACGTGGAAACAAGGGCTATTGTCATCTTCTTTATCTTAAACCCCCTACACTCAATACACTCTCTGGTGCATAATTGTGAACAGTTAATTGTGCTTGTTATATATATTTTTTTCAATAAGGAGTATTTTGGCTAGGGAATGTCCAACAGTCTCAAAATGTCTGCTTTTGAATTAGGAACTCACCAGTGAGTATAGCACAAAGCAGAGACAAACCACTTTTCCAGTTAATTGAAGTTCATTCAACAGCATTTTGAGTTCACAGGTAGACAGTGCAGTGTCAGGATTTTCAAATGATTTTGAAAATAAACATCAATCAATATCCATCCATTATGGTTTGGAAATTGACTGCCTGGTGAACCAACTGCAATACACAGCAACAGTTTCTCATCCTTGTACCAAAGCAAGAAGATTAGGGTTGGTAGTAAAACCCTGATCCAGATTTCTAGCTGTGAAGAAATATCAGAACATTTTTATGTTTTCAAATTTTTCAACTCATATTTATAAAAGTACTTTTTGTGAACTTGAACAAGGAAGCTCTTTCTTTTAAATCTGGAAAACATGGGGGATATCAAACTTGAGAATCTCTTTTGCATCATGCCATGTTTGGGACACTAAATATTGAGTATTTTTGATCTCCAGACGGATCAGGTTGGATGCCGTATGTAGCTGTTCTTAAGTGGCCTTTGTGAAATGTCAGAAGATTAAGAAACAGGCATTCAAGTGTTTGGAGGAATGAATAATCTATACTCAGAGGTACTAGGAATAATCCTCCTAATAGACTTTCTAATTCTCATCAATGGAATGGGTTTTGGCTTCTCTACTATCTCCCTCAGCATTAGTCAGTGCATAATAAATATTGGCTGAATGAAATTCTCATCTGGTAATAGACCAGAAAGGCACTAGGATCTCTAGAATGATCATCTATTTGTTCATAAGCAATTTCAATATATTAAACACTGTGTTAGACAGTAGAAATAAAAACGTGAGAACAATTAATCTAGTGAGGGAATCAGCCATTTAAAAAATTAATTGTAAAAACAATTGGATTGGTGCTGGAATGAAAGATTCCACTATAGGGGCCCCTGGGTGGCTCAGTCATTAAGCGTCTGCCTTTGGCTCAGGTCATGGTCCCAGGGTCCTGGGATCGAGCCCCGCATCGAGCTCCCTGCTCCGCGGGAAGCCTGCTTCTCCCTCTCCCACTCCCCCTGCTTGTGTTCCCCCTCTCTCTGTGTCTCTCTCTGTCAAATAAATTAAAAAAAAAATTTTTTTTAAAAAGAAAGATTCCACTGTAACAGGCAGAGTGGTGGTGCAATTAAATGGAAAATCTGGAACTGGTCATGGGTACTTATCAGGATGGGTAGGCAATATTAAGCACCTACAGAGAGGGTAGTTATCCTTGTGTAAAAAGAGAGCTTATCTGATCCTGATACGTCTGAGTTTACCTTGGGTAATGGACTGTTCCCACACCCTCACCCTTCCTTACCTACTTGCTAGTTATTCTCACACATATATTCTTCAAGATAAACTTTTGAATCATTTCATCAAGTTCCAAAAGTAAATTCCGTTGTAATTGTGATTGACAAATTCTTAGTTCTATGCACTAACTTGGAAGAATTTATAGTCTTAAAATACTAGGCTTTCTCGTAAAGGAACACAGTCTGCCTCCCCACTTATTCAACTCCTAATTTGTATTTCTCAGTATAGTTTTATAGATTTTCTTTATTTTTATTCTAAACATTTCCCATTCAGATTATTGTTAGGATTTTTTTGGCTAATGACAAATTGAGTACTTTTGTATTTATGTTTCTGATTGATACTTTTTGGTATATAGGGAAGCTATAAAAAAACTGTCTTATATTCAGTAACTTCATTAAACTTTCTAGTGGGGCTTAATTTTTTTCAGTTAATGCTCAGATTGTAGCAGCAATGAAAAATAATTTTCCTCCCTCATTGTTCTGTTTCATTTCATATTTCATCTGCTGGAATTTCCAGAACATTTCTTATCCAAGGAGGAGATACTCTTTTGCCTTGGTATTCCTCAAAGCTGGCCCTAGACCTGGCTAAGTTCCTTTTTTTTTTTTTTTTTTTTCTTCTGATGTCAACCTTGACCTGCCTTATTGCTCTTTCCCAATTGAGAATGACTGGGCCATCAGCCATGGAAGGTCTAGTGTATGCTGGGACAATGTCTGTTACCTTGACCTGCTAGACCTAGATTCTAGTCAGGTACTCTTCCCTTTATTCCTTTTCTCCTAAACTTCCAGATTCAAAAGACATTGACTCTGCCCCATCACTGTAATGAGCTAAATCGTAAGGCTTTAGAGATGTTGCATCCTGCCTTGAAGATACTAACAGCTAAAGACAGCCAATGATATTTCTCCCATGAATCCTAGATTCCATTCAACCACCTGAGAACATCTTCTCTTGGATTTCTCACAGAAATGTCAAACATAATAAGCCTAAAACAAATATCTTGATTCTGTCCTCAAGCCCACTACCTAACTTAACCAGTGCCACCAACTTTCACTATGTTGCTCAAGCAAGAAACATGTAAATTATTCTTTTTTTTGAAAGGGTTGGGGCAGAGGGAGAGGGAGAATCTTAAGCAGGCTCCACGCCCAGCATGGAGCCCAACATGGGGCTCCATCTTACAACCCTGAGATCATGACCTGAGCCAAAATCAAGAGTCAGACACTTAGCTGACTGAGCCACCCAGACGCCCTAGAAACCTGGAAATTATTCTTGATTCCTCTATTCCCCTCACCGACCTCTCACTCTTATCCCATCCATCTGCAAGTCTATTGAATTTACATCCAACATGCGTTTAAAGTTTGTTTACCTCTATCTATATAGTTACCACATTAGTTTATGCCACCATCATCTCTTGCCTGTATTACCATGACAGCCTCCTAACTGGTTGCTTCATTTCCATGCCTTCCCAGCATGATTCCCTCATCCAAACACAGGTAAAGGAATTTTCTTAAAACTTCTACTCTATTTCATCATTGCACTACTTTAAACACTTACAGGCTGTGGTAATTTTACTAGAATAAAATATAAACTCTGCCACAGTCTCCAAGGTCCTCAGTGACCCTGCCCTTGCCTCTCTCTCTAAAAACATCTCACATCACTCTTTCCTCTGCACTGTTTACACTCCAACTACCCCAGCCTTTCCTTAGTTCTCCCATAGGCCTTTGCAGATACTATTCCATCTGCCTGGATTGTTTATTTCGAGGCTTGTCACATGGCTAATTGCTCTCATCCCTTATATCCATTCAGTCTTCAAATGTTTTTGATTTTCTATTGTAGGGAAAAACGTTTAACCTTAATTTCCAATATAGGTATATTTATTATTTGAAAATTATATTTAACTACTTCTTTGCTTATATGTACATTATGAGATATATGTAAATATAGATTTGTAAGGAAAACAGTAAAGATCAAATAATATTTTAAGTAAATCATGTCACTTTATTAATAGTGCATTTTTCCCCTCAGATTTATTGAGATACAAGTGACAAAAACATTATGCAAGTTTAAGATATATAATGTGTTGATTTGATACATGTATATATTGCAAAATAATTACCACCATAGCATTAGGTAACATCTCTATCCCATCACATAATTACCATTTTGTGTGTATGTGGTGAGAATATTTAGTCTTTTAGCAACATTCAAGTATGTAATATAATACAATATTATTAGCTATACTCACCACGCTGTACAACAGGTCCCCAGAACTTGTTAATCCTGTAACCAGAAGCCTATATACCCTTTGACCAATATCTCCCCATTTCCCCCCACCTCCCAAACCCTGAATACTGCATTTTATTAATAGTTGCTATAAATCCATATTTCAAGTCATTTTAATAACTTCTGTTTTGGAGAACATTCTTGTTATATCTATTTTTCATTATAATTATATTTAACTCCATAATGAAACAAACACAGATTTTACACAAGGAGTAGATGTATCAGTTGCTGTTTTCTTAATGTTGCTTGTATTTTACCTTATTACTATAATTTTCCATCCATGGTTTCTTTGGAGGAATCTTTTAAAGGCACTTGTTAATTTTGTCAGTGTTCATTTATTTAAAACTAAGTAATGTCATGTGGAAATTTACTTAATCAGGCACTCATGAACTGTAATGCATTACTATCCATGGACAGAGAAAGAACAAGTGAGGTACCACTGTCTGTTCCTAGACATTGTGGAATTCCATTTTCCCTCTCAAGAGTTCTAATCTACTGTGTGTGACATGTGGTCATCTGACTGACGGATGGGGGTGAGGGAGGGGATATCATTAATAGATATGAAGGGAATAGAAGTTCTTATTTTTAGATTTTAAAATTTTTAATACTTTTCTATATATACTTATATTTCTTTTCTGTATCTCAGCAGATCTCTGACACAGCATTTTGTCTGTGGGTCCCCACTCTGGAGACCACTACTTTATCAGTTAAATGTCACCTCTTCTAAATTCCTTCCATGGCCGCCCACCTAAAGCAGATCTCACTACCCCTGCCCCATGTGTTTCCTTTGAATTATTGTATTATATGTATATTTTTATATAAATATGTACATTTGTAATTATTTACAATTATTTTCACATCTGCAACTATTTATTAATATGTTACCTTGATTTGAAATCTTCACAAGGACAGAAACAACTGCCCATTTTATTCAACGTTTATCCCCAGCCATCTACACAGTTCTGGGCTCTGTAAATATGTATGAAAGTTCAGCAATTCTCAACTGTAATTCAACAATACATTGATGTGATATGAATAATTGTAAGGCAAATGGCAAATCATTTGTTACTAATATAATTAAAATAAATATCATTTGCATATGGCTTTTATTTATTTATTTATTTATTAAAGATTTTATTTATTTATCCAACAGAGAGAGAGATAGCGAGAGCAGGAACACAAGCAGGGGGAGTGGGAGAGGGAGAAGAAGGCTTCCTGCTGAAGAGGGAGCCCGATACGGGGCTCGATCCCCGGACCCTGGGATCATGACCTGAGCCGAAGGCAGACGCTTAACAACTGAGCCACCCAGGTGCCCTTGCATATGGCTTTTAAATTAGGAGGGGCACCTGGGTGGCTCAGTTGGTTAAGTGACTGCTTTCGGCTCAGATCTTGATCCTGGAGTCCCGGGATTGAGTCCTACATCGGGTTCCCTGATTGGCGGGGAGTGTCCTTCTCCCTCCCACCCTCCCCCCTCTCATGTGCTCTCTCTCTCTCTCATTCTCTCTCTCTAATAAATAAATAAAATCTTTAAAAAAAATAAGTAAATTAAGAGGAGCCCAATGTATCCCTATAATATTACTGTGGGTTGCGTTTGCTTATGATTTTTTATTTTATTTTATTTTTTTTAAAGATTTCATTTATTTATTTGTCAGAGAGAGAGAGAGAGAGAGCACGGGAGCAGGGGGAGTGGCCAGCAGACAGAGGGAGAAGCAGGCTCCCGCTGAGCAAGGAGCCCAATGTAGGACTTGATCCCAGGACCCTGGGATGATGACCTAAGCCGAAGGCAGACGCTTAACTGACTAAGCCATTTCCTCCATTCTTAAATGGAGGAAAATAAGTGGAATTTCTCCTGTTGCTGAGAGAATTGTGCATAATCACAGCTTATCCTGTGTATGTCCCATCTCATTCGTACTTATCAACATGAACTTCATCTTTCCTGCACATCATGGGACACTGTAGCTTAAGAATTGGTGACGGATGGGGGGCGAAACATATGAAGATGTACAACATGGTGCATAATCTGATATAGGAATGGATCAAGTGCTATGGAAAAGACAGAAGTGTGCCCTGATTGCTTTTTGGGTCAATAAATGTTGGTGGAGAAAAATGCCTTAGAAATAGACCTTAATTCTAGTCTTGCCTCTATAATTTACTAGTGGATTGACTGTGCACATAGCTCTTCTGCACTTGGAACCATCCAATGTGAGGGACAGGCACATGCACAGGTAAATATACAGAATGTGGTTCATGCAATAATAGACACAGACGGTTGTAGTCCAGAAGAAAAAGCACAGAAATAGGACTGGTGAACTCTGTTGTGCTGGGAGAGGGTATTGTTTGTGAGGGAAATCAAGCCTCGAGGGAAGTTCACAGGGGATGAAGTCTGAGTGGTGTTTCAAAGACATTTGGGAATAGGAAGGGACTTTGTAGGCAGAGGAAGTAGTATGTATAAAGGCACAGAGAGCCCTGTAGCCATCTCCTCTCATCGTGTGTGTGTGTGTGTGTGTGAGATGTGTGTATATATTGACAAGACAATGATGGAGAGGATGGCAGGAGACCCTAAGAAGTTCTCTGTTGTTCAAGAATAAAATAAGGGAGAGAGAGGCAGTAGATGGGGCAGGAGTGATGGGGGGAGTTGGTTCGAGAGGTCTGGAAAAATATTACTAGCTTATACATAATGAGTATTTACCCTATAACAGGCTTTTCCATGCACTGCCTCACCAAATATGGTCCCTTTTATTATGAACTCATTTTACAGATGAGGAAACAGGTTGAGCGAGGTTAAATGACTAGCCCAGGATCGCATCACTGGCATATTGAGGAGCCTGGATTCACACCTGGCTCTGGGACTGCAGGGCCCAAGAGCTGATTCTCCAGAGAGGACTGGGTTAAACTAGGGCCAGCATTTAGAACTTGCGTTGGTATGTGCTGAAAGTCACGTGACACCCCCGTCCCCCCCATAATTGTAAACAAAGCAGCAGAGTCTGTTTTCACCTCCACCATGCCATCTTCCGGAAGTATTTTCCTACCTTGATCCCTGATCATGGGCCTCTTGACCCTGCATTACAAGGGCATGTTTCTTTGTTCAATTCCAAGTGGAGCTGGAGCCTTTCAGCCAAAGAGGAGATACCAGGTTTCTTTCCTGCAACAACATGGCCACAAACCAACTTGCAAAATGCTCCTTTCCCCTTCCCATTACTTAATTTGACTGACCAGGGGACGTTCTATGGAGACTGAGTTTATAAATCTCACTTCCTGTACCATTCCCCACCCCACCCCCATTCCCCTGCAGGAATCAGCCTGGAGCTCAGAGTCCCCTCCCCTCGGAATCCAGGCAGCCTGAACTGCAGAAACCTACATAGAGCTCCTTCTGAATCTGGTCTTTGCACAATAGCAACCTCATTGGGTCGCAGCCCTTGCAAAGGTCACTGGGTGATGAACCTATGATTAACCTTATTCTCCAATCAGAATTTTGATCTAAGCTCCAGGACAGCGTGGTTAACACACATGGTCTTTTTGTTTCTGTGGAACTGGAGACCTGAAATGTGACAGCCTGGGCGATGCCAAGTGCCAGAGGAAACCACAGAGTTCATATTACATATATTAGGCTTTGCTGGGGTTTTTTTTGTTTTTTTTTTTTTTTGAGCTGTGATTCTCAACAGGCTCAAGCAGACCTTGGGCGGTGGAAGAGCTTCCTCCAAAGGAGGCTCTCCCCTTCTGTGGCCTTGCCCTGCAAAGGACACTGACACAGCAGAGTGTATTTTGCTTGGCTGTAATGTAGCGCCCTCGCATTTTGTCGGCAGGCTGGAAGTGGCCACCCTGGAGCTGGGAGCTATGGAGAACATTCATTTCTGCCACCGCAGACAGCTCAGCCACAGACATGGATGATGAAAGGGAAATTGGCATTGACCTTATTGCTTTGCAAGGAACAGATGGGACCTGGAGTCTGGTTAGCAAAGAAAAAATGAACTAAACCTCTTTGGTGGTGTATGAAGAGAAAGATCTGGGCCCAGCAGAATTCATGGGTCTCTTCCTCACCGTGTGTGTGTGTGTGTGTGTGTGTTTGCATGTGCATGTACATGCACACATGCTGTGTCTGACATGAACAGGAGAGACATGAGTACCCTTGTCTATGCTAGAGCTCCCTTTGCACATTAAGCATTTGACTGACAAAACTCGCCTGGACATCAATAGGATAGTAGCCCAGAATGCAGAGGAGGTTTTTTGCTTTGATAAGAAGACAGTTGGAGAGAACGTTGCTGAGACTTCTTGCCAATCCCTCCAAGGTCCTCCTTCGGAAGGAGTCTCTCTCAAGAGAGTGACGCCATGGGAGGAATAAGGAATGATTTAGCCAGGTGTACAATGAGCATCACCTCAAGTCATCTGAGGGTGGCATTGTTCTTTTGCTTTGGCTCCTGTTGGTTTTCTGCACCAGGAATGTGCTTGCCCTCCTACTTCCCACCTGGCGAAATCCTTTTCATCTTCCAAATCCCAACTGGATTTTCACTTCCTTCAAAAAGCCTTCTCTGCTTTTTCCCCACTCAGCACAAATGATCCCTTCCTCTTACCTGCAGATTTCTTGAGAGAAGGGAGGCTGTGCCCAGCACATACGTTCCGGGAGCCCAATGGTGATGCAGTGAATGAGCACAGACCTGAATGCAGTAGGTCCTGAGTCTGAACCAGGCTCTCCCACATGGGAGCTGTGAGACTTTGGCATAACCTGCCCAAGACTCAGTTTCCTCATCTGTAAGCATGGATGGAAATAGCCCCTTCATGGGATGAGTGGGAGTATTTAATGAGATAAAGTGTATGAAGAGCCTAGCCCATAATAAGTAATTGAGTGCATGGGTTTTCCTTGCCCAGACACTGGGTTTGATTTCTCTTTGTGTTGTATTTTGTACAACTCTTAATAGGTTTTAAGCATGAAATAAACCTTGATTAAGTAAAATATTTTTTCTACTCAAGTATTCTAAGACATTGATACAAAATAATAAAAGTAATACTATTAAGGAAAATAAGAGCGAGCACTAGTACACAAAGTCTTTATCTTTGCATGTGTCATTTTATCTATATTAACAACTGGAGGTAGATGTAATACTCCTCCTTTACAGATGGGAAAACTGAGGCTACACAGCTGATGGTGACAGAATAAGATTTCAAGCGTAAACTTAGTACTTCGCTGTCACTTAGTGGTTCTCAACCATTACTGTGCAAGTATGTGGAGCTCAACATCTGCGGAGCTTTTAAAAATGCCAAGGCCTGAACCATACCTTCAGATCTGGACTCAGTTGCTCTGAAGCAGAACCCACAGATTGTTTTTAAAAGTTCAGGTGATTCCATGTGCAAACAGGGAAGAGAACTTCTGACTTCACATAATGCTGCAGTGCAGGTAAAGTTTTATATCTTAACATAGCTCATGTGCTCCAGCTTTATCTTGCCAAGAGTAAGCAGCCATCCACTATCCAATTTGGGGACAGAATATCCCACCTTCATGAAATTGCTCTGATAAGGGGATTCTGTCAACCCTCTCTAGCAGGTCTGGATTTCTGAAATAGGAATGTGTGATTTAACATTCGTTTCCAGTCATAACTCTTGAATGGTTCATTCATTCACTCACTCATTCATTCATTCAGTCAGTCAGTCAGTCGGTCATTCTTTCAATTAGCAAGCACTCTGAGCTCCTATCAAGAGCAAGGGCCCAAGCTTAGCCCTGGGAAATTAGAAACAGGTAAGTCAGACGAGCAGTGCTGGACCTTCAAGGTGCTCAAAGTCTGATGAAAGAGAGAGAAATGAAAGCAAAGAATTGGGGTTCAATGCACTTGGTATTGGGAGAGGGACATGGTAGTTGTGGAAAACTGTAAGAAACTGTGAAGGACTTCTCCATCCTCTTCTCATGAACTTCCTCTCTTACCCCAGCCCCTAAATCCTGTCCACATTGTGTTTATAGCCAGCCATTAGAACCTCAGAGCGGTAGATGTCCCAGATACTCCACAGAAGTAGGAGAGCTGACTGTGGGCCTGAGTCCCTTTCTAAGGTCCCACTGTGAAGGAATAGAGGAGCCCCCAGGGCTGTAGGCCCTCACCTACCTTGTGGGGGGTTGCGGGGAGGAAGGGAAATCTGGGAATACTCACTCTCCCCTGGACCTGGGGGCTTCAGCCAAGTGTGCAGGTCCTGGGTTGAGTTCTGCAGCCCAGGGCTGGAATGTGCTATTCCTTATCCTGAACAGGCAAACATTAATGGACAGAGGGTGAGGGGAAGCCATGGCACAAAAAGAGAGCACAGATGTCAAAACCAGAGATGCTGTATCCTTCATTGCCTACAAGGGGCAAGTATGGCCTAGGGGATTGATGGAACCAAGGTTAGGACCTAGGACCAAGGAGAAATGGAGCCAGGTGCTAGGAACAAAGCAGGAGTGAAAAACTTCTGCCAGAAGTCAGATTGCAATGTACTAAGCTCATTTTGGTGGTCACTGTCTCTGTCATATCTGAGTAGAGCAATCCAAGTAGAGGAAACAGCATAAACTAAGTCTAGGATTCACTTTCAAGGTAGACAATAGAGTACCAAACTGTTTCACCCTCAGGGATCTGAGCTTTATGATTATTATCTCTATTAGTCTTAAAACATGAAACTCAAAACTGCTAACAGCACCCTAGGTGTGTTTGAGTCAAGCACGGATTGGCCGGCCAGTCCCTTCCTTCCACATTCTAGACTTTGTACCCAGACAGTGCCCTTTTGTCAACTACTCTTCAGCTGCATTCACAAGATTAGACTGCGCTATGGCCATTTAGGTCCTGAGCCCCAGCTAATTTTCATGTTGTTATATGTCTCAATGATACTATGATATCTGGACTCCTTTACAACTATTTCTGAATCCACAGGTCAGGATTCTAATCCAGACTGGCTTTAGAGTCTGCATTAAAAGTGTCCACATTTGTATAGTTCTGGCTAGGTCAGGCACGTATCTAGGACAAGTGAGATTTAGGGAAGTTATAGGACTTGCCCAAGGTCCCTTAACTAATACAGCAGAATTAGGACAAGTGAGATTTAGGGAAGTTATAGGACTTGCCCAAGGTCTGGCTAGGACAGGCACGTATCCCCGAGAGGCTCAGAGAGGTCAGGACTGGTCCAAAGTCCCAAAGCTGGACCTAGGTCTCACCTCTCTGGCCTTACGTTCTAGTGTCCTTTTCATCACTATGTTAATTTTTTTTAGAGAAGTGGCCTATTGGTTTTGGCTGTGACCACACTTTCTAGAGGAAGTCCAATCTAGCAGGATGGAGATCTACGGGGCAACAGGGGAGTTCTAGGATGAAAAAAATCTGGGTGCCCTCCTGCTGAAGGCCCCTCCCCCCAGATTTCTCTGTAAGGAGTTTGGTTCACAGCACCTGTCACACAATCTGCAATACCTGTGGACTCCTCAGCCCTGCCCCAGTCAGAGTCATAGCACAGGTGGCTTGTCCCAGGGACCTGGCTGGATGTGGGGCAATGCATTCTGGCCCGAATGCTGTGCCTGGGAGGGACTGCCAGGAGCCAGAAGGGGGGAATGACCTCTAGCCTCCAAGGAGCCTAAAGGGTCTGGGGAATTGACACTGGTATCTGACCAAACCGCTGAGTGATGTGTGGACAGCTCCAAGCTTTCTCATACATTTTCTGGTCATCAGTGGCTTAAACAAGGTAGAATGGTTTTTGTGCAGTCTGCCTTAGTGGCCACGTTGGTATAAGTGAAAAAGTAATGCTGTATTGTTGTAACCAAACCAACATGAGTTCGCTCTGTGGTGACTCAGAAACTACACTAAGCTGAGTTGTTGCACAAAGAAAACTTTATTTGCAGTAAATAAAGAGATCACAGGAAATGGCTTCCAAAGCCATGACTCGTCTCACGTAAAGATGAATGGGTTCCTTTTATTTAGGGTTAGGATGAATATTTAGATAAGGGAGCCTTGGCATCCTGTGTAGAGGCAAGCATAAGAAGGTACACGCGCCTTAAGGAAACATGCCTATACATACATTGTATGTTATTTAATGAGGCTTGTGCTCCTCCTTGGGTGGAGACTTTAGTATTATAATGAGGCACAGGTAGTTGTCAGTCATTCCAGAGGTCACTCCATGGTCCTTCTGTGCAGTAATGAGTCTGGAGTGACACTCAAGCTGGTCTGGTGGGTCTGGGCTGGCTGGAGGTCTTGTCCAGCAGTTGCCATTGCTCGAGGGGTGGTTTCGGTTTCCCTCTGCCTGAGTTAAGAGATAAGCTGAGAGAAGAGCTTAAGGAAAAATGTGGAAAATAGGTCAGTGAGTCCAAGCAGGTGGGCAGTAAAGGTCAGGTCTTAGGGTCTAGCTGATGACATTGTGACATGAGTTTGGTGACTATTCCAAGTAATCCCAGAGCCGCAGTAAGTACGCTAGGATTAGAACCAGCAGACTCGCACTTGAGTCCTAATTCTGCTGTATTAGTTAAGGGACCTTGGGCAAGTCCTATAACTTCCCTAAATCTCACTTGTCTTGACTATAAAGTAGAGTAAAACCTCTTAAGTATAATGTATAAAGCTAGTGGGCCTGAGAGGGTTGTATAAGCTTTTGAGAACTATACAAATGTGGACACTTTTAATGCAGACTCTAAAGCCAGTGTGGATTAGAATCCTGACCCAGCTTAGGGAAGTTCCTTAATGCCTCTATGATTCAGTTTTTTTCATCTTTTCATCTGTAAAGTGAGGATAATAATGCATGTTCACAACCATGGACTTGAAATCTTTAGGTTTGAATATGACTTGGAATGTAGAATTTTTCAAATTTTATACAAGTATAAAGCATGTCTACTATCTATACATAAAACCCTTAGAAAGTTCTAAGGGTTATCATCAAACACAATTTTTTTTTCAGTGAAACTTGACTGTTCATAAGTAGGATAAATAAAGACTATGAATAGTCTCATCTCAGATCAGATGAGGTTTTGCTACCAAAGGAGTTTGTACCAAACTTAACCAAAACATTCCTATTTTCAGAGCTTTTTGGACTGTGGAATTGTAGGTAAGGATTATGGACCTGTAGTACCTGCCATTTAGGGTAGTCATGAGGATAAAATAAGTTAATATGTATAAAGGGCTTAGATCAACGCCTGGCATATAGTAAGCACTGAATAAATATTAGCTATTATTACTTTTATTATCTTAAAGAGTAAAACCAAGAGAGAATGAAGCTTCACAGGCCTTCACTGACATTTCTCAGATTTCTAATAATTAATGAACTAATAGATTTGCTGGGGAAGTAATCTCCTATCCCTTTGCCTGCTGAGAAAATATATTTCCAGGTCTGAGCTGTAGTCAGCACTTAAACGGACAGTATTGTACTCCGAGGATATGTGCGTGTATGTGTAAGTTGAAAGAAAGAATAAAGAAAGGCCCAGCAAAATGCTAACAGGTTGCAAAAATGAAGTATTTTAATTTTCTTCTTACTACTTTCATACATTTTCTAAATTTTATGTTTAGAGCTTGAATTACTTTTATAATGACAAAAAGTATATTCTCTTTTAAGCCCTCTCCTATTTCCTCTTCCTTAGAGAATTGGTTCCCACACTCGGGCTCCCATTTACAAGACAACCATCAAGCAACAAACTTGTATTGATTTCCAGCTATATGCCAGACACTGCAGAAAGTGCTAAGAAACAAAAGGACAACCCAGAGACATTATTTGAGAAATCCTCAGCAAAATCGCTTCCAATTTGTATAGCAACTTATAGTTCATACCATGCTTCAGTATAAATTCAGTTGGTCCTTCTCTCTAGATTGGGGCAAGTATAGATTTTGGTCAATGTTTTATGAATGAAGAAACTTGCCTGAAGTCATTCAGTCCATTAGGGATGAGGTTCAGCTCAAACTTCTGAATCATGTGAGTGGTACAGGTAGAAGTTGTATTCCTAAAAACTTGGAAATCAGTGACACTTTTAGAAGGTAAATATTAGGAAATCAAGTTGTGAGTGACCAACTACATGTAAAATATTCACATTGGCAATAAATGATAATGAAAGCTAAAAAGATTTGGGTGCACCAAATGATATCCTTAGAGTGCCCTCAGAATAGTTCAGCTTTCTAAAGCTGGGCATTATCAGATATAAGGGAAAAAGCTTCAACCAAAGACAGATGTTTGGAAGAGAGTAGTGGAAAGAGAAGGAAAGAGGATATGGTCTTTATATATTTAACATAATCGAAGGGGCAAAGCTAAGGTAGAGGCACCCTCTCAGATTTTCTTTTTTCAGTAAGAAAAAAAAAAAAAAGTCCCTTTGTTCAGATTCTACTCACAGGGAACCTTTGAATTATCTTTTGACTTCCCAAAGAATCAGAGTATGGACTGATGGGCTGCTAGCAACACCCTTAACTGCTTGAAAATTCTTGTTTTGAATTTGTTTCTTTTGACTTTTGTTAGAAGGAGTTGGTCCCTGAATGGCTGATTGGCATTAACTGCACTGCCCAAAACAAATTTGGGAGCCCAGAAAGCAAACATTAGACCCTGTCCAAGCAAGGTCCTATTAGCTCAGAGCCTGGCAAAACTTCCTGCCCACCTTCTTGAGGACAAAATGACTCCATGCTCTAGCCCCCCGCGATCCAAGTCAATGCTCCATCCGTCTTCAAACCAGATCTTCTAATCTCATAGAGCTTTTTTTGGGCAAAAGGGGGTGGGTCCGCCTGCCCTTGTTAAAAGGAAGGGAATCATTCAACATTTTTGTTCTGCATTCTTCTACCCCAGATAACCTTCTCTAATTCGAGGTTGGCTAGAAATCTGGAAATCCTTATTCTTATCAGAAGAATTTCCATTGCTAAAGGGGAGGGCGCACTAGGCCACATCCTGTGTTCTGGGAGAGGCTCAAAAGAGTCCATTGCAATGCTTTGGACTCAAACAAAGTCAGGGACTTTCTTAAGTGGATTCAAAAAACAAGCTGGGACAACAGGCTCACTGTAATTTTTCTTGTTCCTTCCTCCTTTGCTTGCAGAAGTCCCATTGCCCCAGGCACCATAGTGGACAAATTATCCGTTTCCAAAGTTCCTCCCATGGACTAGCAAAACTCCTTGCCTGGCTCCTGACTTGAAAGTCTTTGGAGCCTCAGGTGATCAAACCTAATACTTTATAGACCTGGAGTCCTCAGTGTCTACAGAGCACAGCCGTGGGGGCCTAGGAGATACTTGCTTGTGTTTTGGAATGTGTAGAGGTAGACTGCACTCAGGGGATTTGTTCATTTTAGCAAACTTGGCAGAACTTCCCTGCGTGACCTAAATAGAATATCTTCCTCTACATAAAGCATGCATCAGGGTATTTCCTGATTTATTCATGAAAGGTTTGCTTTACAAAGGCCTCAGGAACTGTGCAATCTCAAAATACATGATACATAGAGCTGGATATGAGAGTGGCATTTGCACAAATTGCTGTGATAGATGGGCTGTGCAGTGTGGCAGCAGAGGTGGATTAATTTAAGTACTCACTGTTGGGGGTTGTTCTTTCAGGGGAGGAAGTGAGACCCAACCTGCAGATTGTTAGCAAGAACATCGGAAGGTGTTTTGTCTCTGCAACAGAGAGTAATTGATCAAGGAAGAGAAAAAGAAGTGGATAAAACTCATGTGCACTTAGTGGGGATATAGAACCTTTATCTGCTAATCATCATGGGTTCATTCATTCATTCACAACTATAGAATCAACCTGTCAGCAGCTGATAGGGCTGAGTTCCATTGAGCATTCAGAGGAATAGATACATATGGGCTCATAAGGACACTAGGATGCAGTATTTGAAATCTGATCAGTCTTGGGAATTTAGGGGTTCTTTTGTTACCGTGGGGGTGGAGAGTAATCAATGTCCCACCTAAGAGAAAGAAAGATGGATTTCTCCCGGTCAAAGGCAGGCATTTTCAGGTGAGTCTGCTATGATATCTCTGATCATGGATTTATCTAATGCTCAGTATTTTCATGCTGGGGTATTTTTAACAGAGCAGTAGATGGACCTTGGTTGTTTGCAAAGAAGTTTTATTCTGGAGCTTGTGAAGAGATTGGGGTTAATGTACAATAAAGTGAAAGTGACATTTGTAAAGATGGTGGGAGCAAAATGCCAGGATCCATTACCCTGATAACCCCACAAACAGACCGGCAGCCTCCATTGGTGAACTGCTGCTCAAATCCCATCAGCATTACCTGCAGGACGCATCACCACTTTGTGGCAAATTTCCAGGGCTTTTCACATGCCAGGCAACTTGTCCTAACTAGGACAAGGAGACGCTGCTCGACAAACTTTCCTTTGGGGTCCAGAGCTTTGGTGAGGGCCAGACTTGGTTCCTTCTCCTTGTTTTGCAATCATGGACATTCACTGGTGATGATGAGAAGGAAAACCCAGGTGCAGGCTCTTGAATCCAGTGCCCCACAGCTAAGGTGTGAGAAGGAGGCAGTCTGATGATGCAGAGTACGATGAGTGTGGGCTGTGCTATGCGGCCTGATTTCTTTTTAGAGGAGGGTGGGCATTACCTAGGACAGTTTGGATTCCTGATGAGAAAGTAGAGGCTTTCTGGGAAGTATCTTCCAGGAAAGGAAAGCAACTGGAGGACAAAATTTGAATGAATTAACCTTCAGTGATTTCCCATGACCCACAGGATCAAGTCCAAATCCGTAGTGCAACTTCTGGTTCCTTCCCCCATCTGGTCCCTGACTAACCTTGGGTCTTTCCATTGTCCCCAGACAGCATGTTGTTTCAACCATTCCAAACTGCCCTTTGTTCCCTGATGGTAATGATAGCCAACATTCATCCAGGACTTGAAAATGCCAAGAGCTGAGCTAAGTGCTATAGGTGTTTCATCATTTACTCTTCAGAGCAATCTCGAAGGTGGACTCCATTATAGTCCTCGGCTTACAGACAAGGAAACAGAAGCAGAGGTTATAAAACTGGGTCACAAACTATGGAGAAGGGCAGGGTTAGAAGGCAGTATGATTCCCCCACTTTTCCACCCCTACCTCCTTTTCTGCAGGAGAAAATAGCACTAGACCTTGCACACACTGTTTCCTCTGCACAAGACTGATCTTTCTTCTCATCTGCCTGATATAAAAAGCATCTCTTTGTCCATCAAGACCATCAAGGCCAAATATCCCTTCCTCTGGATGCCATTCCTGGAACCCCCAGGCAGAGTTAGTGGTTTTCTCCTTGGAGCTCCCTTACCCCTTGCACAAACTCACAATACACACTTGTACTTTAGTGCCCTCCTCCCACGCATTCATTTTGTGCCTGGTCTGTGCAGACTCCTTAGACCATTCTCCTAGATGAATCAAAGCTCTGAGAGAGCTGAGCAGGAAGCCAGGAGAAGCTAGTTCCATGAATCCAGAGGTAGCTCAGCCTCTAGATGAGTACACCCAAATGCCATGTGACATTTCATGAACAGCTCCGCAGACAGGTCTAGACGAGTGCCTGCCTGCCACATTCCTGCCTTTATCGTTAACCACGCCCCATGGTGACTACCTTCAACATGTGAGGCAGTTCCTGCCTGTCTGATAACCCAGCCTCCTTCTGTAAAGGATTTCCTTTGGCCTGGGTGCATACCTGGCCCTGCAAGAGTTAACCCACACGGCAGCCCAGATCAGGAGAACATGAGGTTTCCATTAACTAGTGGTATGCGGACAAGTGGCACAAGCATGGATTATGCAGCAATAAAAACACACTGCACAGTATTTATGTCAGAGGCCTCACTCCTCTCCTTCCCCCACCTCCTGCCCCAGCACAAAGAGACCAGGCCCTTGCTGCTCTGGTGCAAGATTAGAGCAAAAGTTGGTATCCGACTTCTCTCCCAACTTGCTTGAATCGTGCTGGGAGTGCTCATCATGCTCCAGAAAACACAGATGGGAAGAAGGAGTGCCAGAGGAATTCAGTCCTTTTCCTGGATGAATCCTAAGTGAACCAGTTGTGAGAGTGGTGAACTAAAGAAGTGAGGAGACAGAAAAAAAAGGAAAAGGGTCATGAGAGGGGGAAGAAGTGAGGGAAAGAAGGAGGGAAGGTGAAGGGATGGTGAGAAGGATCACAGAGATTAAGTTCACCTGGGAGCAGACAGGTGGATAGAACGTTGGGGGATTCTGAAACCCTATCTTCGGAAAGGAAGGGAATTCACATGTATGGTAAATTTGCTATATGGCTGGTATGATTGCTAATTCTATGTGTCAAATGGACTGGGCCAGGCAGTGCTTAGACATTTTGGTCAAACGTTATTCCGAGTGTGTCTGTGAGAAGGTTTCTGAATGAGATTAACATTGGAATCAATGGACTGCGGAAAGCAGATTGCCCTCCCTCGTGTGGGTGGGCCTCATCCAATCAGTTGAAGACCTAAATAGAACAAAAAGGCTGAGGAAAAGGGATCTCATCCTGTCTGATTTCTTGACTGACTCATTGACTGCTTGACTCATTCTTTTCTTGCCTTTGGACTCAAACTGAAATATTGGCACTTCTTGGGTCTGGAGCCTGCTTGCTCTCAGACTGGATCTGAACACCACTGGCTTTCCTGGATCTCCAGCTTGCCAACTGCAGATCTTGGGACTTCTCAACCTCCATAACCACATAAGCCAGTTCCTTATAATATAATAAATCTTTCCCCCTCTCTCTCCCCTCTACTCTCTCTATATAATTGGTTCTGTTTTTCTGCAGAACCCTGACTAGTACAGCAGGCAATGTGCTGAACTCCTGATATATTATTTCATAGAGGCTGAAACACTCTCAGTAACTTGTTACACAGGAGAGGAAGTTTCCAACCTAAGGTCTCTCTGGGTCTAAATAATCCCATCTACCTCTTTTTAGCTATTGAGTTGCCCAGATACATAAAGGTGAGATTAGCCTCCCATTTCCAGATGCAGGTGAGTAGAGGCTCTTTGATAATTTCCCTTCCTTGGAGACAGATATTGTAAAGGACTAATTACTAGGACACAGTACCCTAGGGATCTCTCAGAAGCTCTGCCCCACGACTCAACACCGTAGGAATGTGGGCAACTTTCTGAGCAGAGGTCATTCTGGGGTTCATAAATTCTTATTCAGACCACAGTTATTTACTACACACCTACTATGTCAGGTCCTATAATTTTGGCAATGAAAAAACATAAATAGAACTGTCTTCCTTGTGAAGAGCACAGTTTTTTTTTAGGGTGCCCAAAAGACATATAAGTAAAAGAGTATAAATGTTATGGTGGAGGTGTGTGCAAAGGTCCAAAGCAAATGGAGAGATTCATCTTGGCAGTTTGGGGGAAGGGCCAGGTGGAAAAGTGGGGACAAGGCAGAGTAAAAAATCCCTGCCCAAAGCCTTGGAGAGGACAAGGCAGATTTGGGTAAAAGAATGTAATTAGCTATGGGTGAATAGTGGTTCTCCACTTGGGTTGCTCATTAGAGTTGCATGGGGAGATTTAAAATGTAGAAATGCACGGGGCCCACCCCCCACCTTAGCCTCTGGAGGTACAGTCTCAGTCTCAGGATTTTTTGTAAAACTCCCCAATGATTCTAATATGTTGCCAGGATTGAGACCCACGGGTGGGCTGTCCAGAGTAAGTCTGGGTTAGAGAGATGAGTATGGAGACTAAGGAACTACATAAACATGAAGGCCTTGGATGCCACTCTCAGCAGTTTGAACTTACCCTGTGGGCATGCAAGGTTTTTAAACAGGGAAGTGACCTTATAGGAAATGAGTCAGCATAGTCAAGTCTTAGGAGGCCGAGCCTCAGGGGAAATTCTGGCTTCATCATCTCAGAGAGCTTGACCACCTGTGCTTACTAAGACACAATTGATTTCACTTTTCCTTCTGCACACACAGCCAGAGACCTCGTGTCACCCTGGGGAAACCAGTTGCCTGGAAGTCAGGAGACCCAGGTTTTCATCCTATTGTAGGTACTAACTTGCTGAGGGACCTTAGCCAGATCCTTCCCCATCTCTTGTCTTTAGCTTCTCACATCAAGCACGTAGTAGATTAAATGAATCAGTCGCTTTCTCTGAGGTTGGTAGTACCTGATTGCTTTGATTTGTTTTTAGCCAAAATGCTACATGCATTTTTACATTTAACAGAGCAGTAAAGGAGATAGCAAGGTTTCTGTGAATCAAAGAGAATAGGTCTAGGTTAGGAGAGGTGGGAAACGTGAGCCAGGGAATTTCAAATGGTTAGTGCTTTCTTATTTCCTTTGGCCTCTGACAGGATGTCAGTTGTTTTCCTGATATATTCCATCTGTAGGGGTACTGCTTAGGTCAAGGTGTTCCCCATGTAATCTGCTTGTTCCTCATCAGGATCTCCATAAGTCAGTGACCCCAGCTGTTCTGTTGAGATGGAGGAGAACACAGATTTGGAGGTGCCCTGTTCATTCCTGCTAGCCTTGAGCCGAGAGTAGCACCAGCCTGGAGAAGGCCCTCTAACAGGCGTCCCTACTTGGGGCATTTCCTGCCCCAATCCACCCACATCAAGCCTGGGAGATCCTTTCAAAAGTTGCTATGATGTACCTTCAACATTTCCTCACTGCTACACATCAAACCCAGATTCTCTGATATGGCACTGAAGACTACTTACAATCCTCTCTCCATTGGATTCTCCAGCCTCAGCTCCTATAGGTCTTTACAGTGCCCTACACACCAGGCACACAGAACTGCATACTCTTCCCAAAGATGGCTGAGCTCTTTCATGCTTATAGGTCTCAACCCATATAGTTCCCTCTGTTTGAAATGCTTTCCCCTTGCCTTTTACTCACCTTTAGGCCCAGCTAACATGTCACTTCATTCATTTATTGAGGCGCTAACCTGTGTATTTTAGGAAGAATGCCAGATACTTGGAGAATGAAAAAAAAAAAAAAGAATCCTTTAGTAATGACTCTGGTGTCTGACTCCTCTTCACTTTGCTCCTAACTTTGCCACTGTATGGTGATTATCCATTTACATTTCTGGATCTCTATCTAGAGTATAAACTCCTTGGGATCTCTATATCCAGAGCACTGAGCACAGGGCCTCTCAGAATAGGGGCTCAGTGGATATTTACTGAATGAATGAATGATTTATTCGATAAATGAAGGAGTGGGTGTATGAATGTTCCAAGTAGAGTGAGGATTGCTTTAGCTCTTGGGACACCACCACAAGAGGCTGTAACAATGAAGAGACCCCTTAGATCCCTTAGACTGGCTTACAAGAGCCTAGAAGGGACCATCAGGGATCACTGACATCTTATAGAAGGGAAACAGACCAGACAAGGAAAGGGGTTGTAACCCTGTCATCCTAGCACTATGGGAGCCCTTAGTTCTCTCTAGCTCCACTCACAAACAGCATGCAGCCCTGGCATCATTGCCTTGGAATCTGATCACCAGTTTGGTTGCTCTCTTCCTCTGTCTATTTGATATGGCCAGCCAGGAAGACAGTGCTGACGAGGCACTCTTAAGCCCTGCACTGACAGAAATCAGGTGTCCTCGCTTCATAAAAGAAACATTAACCGATCCGATGGGAGCTGGAAGCAGAAGTGCTGACAAAGATGTAACTCCCAAGGATTCTGTGGGGCAAGGAGAAAGCCTCGTTTTCTCCTGATTTAGAGGCATTCTGTGGTTTGCCGACAAGACAGAGAAGAATGGGAGACACCGGGAGGAAGGCCACTGGGGAGGAAGTCTCAGTTGCTCAGCTAAGGGGATCAAGAGAGAAGAAATGATGAGGAAGGCCATTGTCCCCTCCTTTCCATCCCCACTGTACCATCCAAGTCCTTATGAGCTCTCTCCTGGACCCAGCTCTCTCCATTGGTTCCCCACTGTTTGCTGTCTTCAGCCTCAATCTGTCCCCAGCCCAGTCTCCACACTGCCGTCTTATGGTCTTTCTAAATTACCCAACTGTGATTTAGATACCCTTGATTAAAATCCTTCAATGGCTCCCTGTTACTCAGGTGACATATAAGACTTCCCTAAACCCTTTCCTGATGCCCAAAGGCTGCCATTTTCTCCCACAAGAGGAGATTCTGTTTTCACTCACCATGGCAGTCAGAGAACCTCTAGCAAGGAAAAGATTCAGGAGAGAGAGACGGTGGTTTGATGGCAGGAACGAGCCCTCTTTCTAGAAGAACCACCTTCGTTCCTATACCCACACAAGCACCCCCATTCCTCTCATGGGAAAATCAATTCTAGGGAAACTCAGTGACTGAGACACTCCACTCTATGCCCAACCCTATTTGAGGCACAGCTGGGAACTTGAAGATCATCAGACACAGTCCTTTTTTTCAAGGAGTGCACAGTCTGATGGAAGAAAAGGAAGTAGAAACAAATAATTATGGAAGGAGGAGAATGCTATCCTGGAAGTCTGCTCAAGGTGATCTGAGAGCGGGAGGGACTGGAGACCAACTATATGTGGTGGGATTGGGGAAGAATATTTTGGGCTAGTCCTTGGAGGATGATTAGTCATTTCCCAGGAACAAAAGGAGGGAAAGAAGTAAAAAGACTTTTCCTATGTTATAAGCGATGTTGTGCAAAGACTCATAGAAGGCAGTTGTGGAATGTTTGGAAACAAGGTATAATTCAATAGAATGGGTGGGGCAAGAGACTTGAGTGGATGTAAGACCTCACATCGTGTCATCAGACCTCTCTTTCTCTCTCTCCCCCCCCCCCCATTTCTCTCTTCTCCCCCCCTTGTCTCTTCTTTCCTGACATTGGTCTCATCTGCTATTATTTGAAGGAATATCTTCCATGTAAAGTGGTAGGGAGGAAGGTGGCATGTACTGCAGCTTTAGACTTCATTATCCCAGCTGAAGGAACTCAGAGGGAAAAGCTTCTTTCTCCAACTTCAGTGTATGCTAATCCCAAGGAAGGTCCCAGATTGACAAGTCTGAGCCATGTGCCCACCTCCAGGGCTACCTCCCTGGTCACCGCCATGGAGGATGTATTTGAGCAGGCCTGGGTAATGTGACTAGGGCAGGGCTCTAGGACGGCTGCTTTCTCCAAAATCACATGCTTACAGTAAGGGAGGAGCAGTTCCCCCACCAAAGGATGGGTTGCTGTAACCAGAAAACAGGAGAAGGTTTTAGACAGATAAAACTATAGCCGTCTGCTTCATTGGTAGGTTCTCCTCCTCCAGGGATACCTCAGTAACTCTCTGGGAATACCAGGGATTTCCTGACCTTCTCTTTATCCAGGGAGACTTGTACATAACATCTCCTCAAGGAGGGTTTATTGATAATTACTTTGGCACATCTAAAAAGGAAAAATAAAAAAATAGATTAAAGAAAAAGAATATAATGTAGCAAGCTGTGAATTTAGACACTATATCGGCTTTGAAACAACTCATTTGGACGAAATGTCTTGCTACCCTTGGTGAGTCTGAAGAAAGAATAAGAAGACACTCAAAGAACATGTGGAGTGTACGCAGCTGCGTTTGCACCAGGAAGCAGAGCTCAGCTGAAGAGCTGCCGTCAGCATCCGAGATAGGAGGAGCCTGTCCTGGCTTTGATGCTGTTGGGATAATGGAGCCACAGTGCAAGCACAGGGCCTTTTATTGACAGGCTAAAAAGAGGCCAGCTGGGGTTTGTCTATAGCTGAGCTTCTGATTCTATCCCATACTTCTGAAGAATACCCTCTTTGTTACTTTGCTGCAGGTGGCACCTGTCATTACAGGACGTGGAAATAGGATAAACAGCCCTGAGCTCCTTAAGAGATGCCCCTTCCTCAAATGAGTCTCAAACAGCTCTCCACGTTCATCTCTTGCATGCTCTCTCATTCTGTCTCTTTCTCTCAATCAGAGGATTCAACTGAGCAAGGAGGATGGTGGTTGCCGCAAAACTCTCTCCCAATAAAGTGTCACTAATTTTTGTTACAAGATGACAATCTCAACTTTGCTGCAGCTCCTCTCCCATAACAAGTCCCTAAAAATAATAGGAAATAAAATAAAAAATAAATTCAAAATGAGGCCCCAAATCAAGAAATGAAGCCCTCAGTGGGTCCAGAAATAATGAAGGTCCTTTAAAAGCAGAGAGTGAGTGGGACTGATATAACCCAAAAGCACAGAGGAAGTTCTACTGAAAATACCTACTTGCCTGGAAGGGGTAGAAACAGAGAAGAGGAGACCCAGGGTGACAGAGGAGGTGCCATCAGGTGACTCCCATTCCCTCCCCTGATGGTGACCAGCTATTATTGGGGTGATTTCCTCCATGAAAAAGCGATGTGTGGGAATCTGGAATGGAGAAATAGGCAGGACACAGGTGGCTGAGAACAGTGAGGAGGAAGGAGAGCATCCATGCCCAGAAGAGAGTTATCTCACAAAGCTATCCAGAGGCAAGTCCTATCACTTCCCAAACCTGACTGAAAAGGGCAGATTCGTCCAGGAAGTGGCTCCCATTCCTGTTCTGGGACAGGCCAAGTAAACAAATAGAACAGAGCCAAACACAGAAACTCAGCTGCAGGGAGGGTGCACAATCCATTCCCACCAGTAGTTTGAGGAAAGCTAACACCATGAAAGGGAAGCAGCAGACTTAAATCCAGAATCTACACCTGGTGACTTGGAGGGACGAGAGTAAACAGAACTTTAGAATAAGGAAAATTAAAATCACGCAGAAGTAAAAGGACTTCTATTGATAAAACGCCAACTAGCAATCATGAAAATTAGAAAGTGAGCAAAAAGAAAAAACACGATAGATCAGTCAAATGGTAGAACGCACACAATTGAAAATGGAATTAGTGAGCTGGAAGATTGAGCCCAGGAATTCTCTGGGAATGCAGCAAAAGGGACTAAAGAGGTGAGATAAGTCAGACAGAGAAAGACAAATACTGTGTGATCTCACTTATATGTGGGATCTAAAAAAATGAACTAGAATCAGAGAGCAGACTGGTGGTTGCCAAGGCAGAGAGCAGCACGGGGAAGGGAATGGGTGAAGGTGGTCCAACAAGCTTCCAGTTATAAGATAAATAAGTCCTGGGGACTTAGAGTCAACAATCCTGCACTGTTCATTTGAAAGTTGCCAAAAGAATAGATCTTAAAAGTTCTCATCACAAGGAAAAAAAATTGTAACTATGTGAGGTGATGGATGTTAACTAGACTTATTGTGATGATCATTTCACAATATATACGGATATCAAGTCATTAGGTTTTTATTTTTTTCTTCTATTTATTTTTTTAATTATTTTATGTTAATCACCATACATTACATCATTAGTTCTTGATGTAGTGTTCCATGATTCATTATTTGCGTATAACACCCAGTGCTCCATGCAGTACGTGCACTCGTTAATACCCATCACCAGGCTAACCCATCCCCCCACCCACTCCCCTCTAGAACCCTCAGTTCGTTTCTCAGAGTCCATTATGTTTTTAAAGAATCATGGGAAACTGATAAGAAATCTCTGACATCCATTTAAAAGGTGTTCCAAAAGAAAGGAATATGTAAAGAAATAATAGAAGACCCCAGAACTAAAGAAAGATAAGACTCTGCGGATTTAGGGTGTTCAGCAAGAATCAGATAGCACAACACATTCAAATTACAGAACACCAATGGGTCAAGGGGGAAAGAAAATCAGAAAAGCATCCAGAAAAAGAAAAGGAAATCTGTCTACAAAGGGAAAAGAGTCAGAATGCCATCAGACGTCACTTTAACTATAAGAAAAATTAGAAGTTCTAGTGAAAATTACTTCAAGTCTAACATTTTGTAGCTAGCCAAAATTTCACTCAAGAGTGAAAGCAAATGATATTTTCAGAGATACATGGCCTTGAAAAAATGTATAGTTCACATTCTTTAATAAATAAATAAACAAATAATTAAATAAATAATCACTAGAGGATGTCTTATCAGGAGAAAATTAATCCAGGGGGGAAAGGTGAGATGCATAAAGTGGTGATGAGTAAAGGAAATGAATTAGTAAAACTCATATTAAACCTACTGTTTGTTTGTTTGTTTTTTAAGATTTTACTTATTTATTTAGAGAGAGCACAAGTAGGGGGAGGGTGAGAGGGAGAGGGCAAAAGAGAAAATCCCAAGCAGACTCCTTGCTGAGCTTCTGAGCGCTTAGAGCCAGAGAGTAGGGTGGCGGGGGGATTGATCTCGCACCCTGAGATCATGACCTGAGCCGAAATCTGGAGAAATCAGGACTTGGTTGCTTAACTGACTGAGCCACCCAGGTGTCCCCACTGTGTTGATTGTTTTAATGTAGATGATAGATGGGAACATGGAGTAAGAGAAGGAGCAGGGAGTACAATTATACTAATCCTCTTGTTTTCAAAGAGGCAGGGTATAGATAATTCATATGTGTAGTAGTTCTTTAGAAAAATATGTTGATTTATGTTTTAAAATATCCTTAAAATATAATGCCTAACACCAAAACTACAGAGAAACATCACAAAAACACTAGGGACCAATACCCATCATGAATATAGGTGCAAAAATCCTCAAAAAAAGGGCGCCTGGGTGGCTCAGTCGTTAAGCGTCTGCCTTCGGCTCAGGTCATGATCCCAGGGTCCTGGGATCGAGCCCCACATCGGGCTCCCTGCTCCGCGGGAAGCCTGCTGCTCCCTCTCCCACTCCCCCTGCCTGTGTTCCCTCTCTCGCTGTGTCTCTCTCTGTCAAATAAATAAAATCTTAAAAAAAAAAATCCTCAAAAAAAGATGATAATACACTGAATATAGCAACATTTAAAAAGGATTATGCACCTTGACCAAGTAAGATTTATCCCAGCAATGTAAAACTGGCTTAACATCCCCAAATTAATATAATGTACTATATTAATAAAATAAATGACACAAATTTTGTAATAACATTGATAAATGCAGAAAAGGCATTTGAAAAAATCTAACACCATTTCATGATCAAAAAAACACTCAGAAAACTAAGAATAGAAGAGAAACCTCCAGTCTGGTAGAGTATCTGAGAAAAACCAATAGCTGACATCATACTTAACAGTGAGAGACTAAATCTTTATCCCGAAGATCAGAAATAAGGACAAGGATGGCCTCTCTTGCCATTTCCATTCAACATTATACTGGATATTTATTATATTAAGTATTCAGAATAGACAAATCTAGAGAGAATGAAGGTAGATTAGTGGTTGCTTATGGCTGGTAAGGGAGAGAGAGATTGCCATTGGGTGCAAGGTTTCTTTCTGTGGCAGTAAAAATATTCTGAAATTAGATTATGGTATTGGTTGCACAACTCTGTATATATAGTAAAAAAAGCATTGAATTGTACACAATAAATGGGTAGCACTTATGGTGTGTAAATTATATATCAATAAGGCTATTAAAATGTCATGATAACAACTAGAAGACAAATCAATAAATTCAAACAAATAGAACATATTTTTTAAAAACTGGAGTAAAGAAAACTTGATGAAGGCAAGAGGGCAAGAATTGGAGAGATTGTATAAAATAAGATAATGTAAAACAAAATTCAAGTTGGGGGCACCTGGGTGGCTCAGTCGTTAAGTGTCTGCCTTCCGCTCGGGTCATGATCCCAGGGTCCTGGGATCAAGCCCCGTGTCGGGCTCCCTGCTCCGCGGGGAAGCCTGCTTCTCCCTCTCCCACTCCCCCAGCTTGTGTTCCCTCTCTTGGTGTGTCTCTCTCTCTGTCCAAATAAATAAATAAAATCTTTAAAAAACAACAACAACAAAAAAAAAACCCAAAAAACAAAATTCAAATTGAAAACCATGGAAAGAAAGATGCACATACACTTCATAGGGATAAATGCAGCCAAAAAGTAACTTATGCACCTAAAATAGCGCCATGAAATAGTTGAAGCAAAAATTGACCGAATTACAAGAGGGTCAATAAAAAAAACCCACTGCTGAAAGCCTGAACAAACCCCTCCAGAACACAAAATCAAGCAGACAAAAAACAAATAAGGATATGAAGAATCTTAGTAGTAATGCATCAATATGCTTGATATACTAGTTAGAGAATTTTGTGCCCAACAAAGAGAGTCTCCATCATTTTGTAACACATGTGCAACAGTAAAATTTGTCTTAGACAAGGCCACCAATGAAATACCAACAGATTCCAAAAAGTTAACTTTATTAGCAAAATCAAATGGTATTTGTCTTTATCTGACTTATTTCACTTAGCATGATACCCTCTAGATCTTTTCAAAGGGCAAGATTTCATTTATTCTTTTTATGGCTGAGTAATATTCCATTATATATATTATATAAATATATATATATTATATATATATATATAATATATATATATATATAAATAATCTGTTCTTCCTTATCCATTCATTTATCATTGGACATTTGGGTTGCTTTCACATCTTAGCTATTGTAAATAATGCGGTGATAAACATAGGAGTGTGTGTATCTTTTCAAATTAGTGTTTTCATTTTCTTTAGGTAAATACCCAGTAGTGGAATCACTGAATCATATGGTAGTCCTATTTTTAATTTTTGGGGGGAAACACCATACTGTTTTCCACAGTGGTTGCCCCAATTTGCATTCTCCCTGACAGTGTACAAGGGTTCCTTTTTTTCCACATCCTCATCAACACTTGTTATTTCTTGTCTTTTTCATACTAACCATTCCAATTGGTGTGAGGTCATATCTCATTGTGGTTTTGATTTGCATTTCCCTGTTGATTAGGGATATTGAGTATCTTTTCACGTGTCTATTTGCAATCTGTATGTCTTCTTTGGAAAAATGCCCTGTGCCCATTTTTTAATCAGGTTATTTTCTTGATGGAGAGTTGTATAAATTCTTTATATACATTGTGGATATTAACCCCTTACTGGATATATCATTTACAAGTATCTTCTCACATTCACTAGGTTGCTTTTTTGATGGTTTCCTTTGTTGTGCAAAAGCTTTTTATTTTGGTGTAGTCCCAATATTTTACTTTTGCATTTGTTTCCCTTGCCTGAGGAGACCTATTCATAAATATGTTACTAAGGCCAGTGTCCAAGAGATTAATGCCTATGTTTTATTTTAGGGGTTTTATGGTTTCAGGTCTCACATTGAAATCTTTAATCTATTTTGAGTTTATTTTTATGTATGTGTAAGAAAGTGGCCCAGTTTCATTCTTTTGCATGAAGCTCTCCAGTTTTCCCAGCACTATTTACTGAAAGACTATCTTTTTCCCCATTGCATATTCTTGCCTCTTTTGTCATAGATTATTTGACCACATAGGCATGTTTTTATTTCTGTGTTCTCTATTCTGTTCCACTGATTTATATGTCTTTTTTTTGTGCCAGTACCATACTGTTTTGATTACTTTAGCTTTCTAGTATATCTTGAAATCTGGGATTGTGATACCTCCAGCTTTGTTCTTTTTTAAGATTGCTTTGACTATTTGAGGTCTTTTGTGGTTCCATATAAATTTTCAGATTATTTGTTTTAGTTCCATGAAATATGTTATTGTTAATGATACTGCATTGAGTCTGTGGATTGCTTTGGGTAATACGGACATTTTAAAAACATTAATTCTTCCAATCCATGAGCATGGTATAGCTTTCCATTTGTTTGTGTCATCTTCAATTTCTTTCATGTCTTACAGTTTTCAGAGTATAAGTCCTTCACTTCTTTGGTTAAATTTATTCCCGGGTATTTTATTCTTTTTGGTGCAGTTGTGAGTGGGACTGTTTTCTTAATTTCTCTTTCTGTTACTTCATAATTATATGTAGAAATGCAACAGATTTCTTTTTATTGATTTTATGTCCTGTAACTTTACTGAATTCATTTGTTAGTCCTAATGGTTATTTTGGTGGAATCTTTAGGGTTTTCAATATATAGTGTGTCATCTGCAAATAGTGACAGTTTTACTTATTCCTTACCAATCTGGGTGCTTTTTATTGTTTGACTTTTAAAAAATGTGTAATGAAAGAATTTTTAAAAATAAAAGCAGATATTAAGGAAACAGAAAACCTGTTAGATACCACTGGTGGTTGCTCTGGCCAGTTTTTCCCAGGTGGAGTTGGGACTCAAATGAATCTGGGTACATCCTTTGTGACTTGGTATTGGAAAAATGATGTATTTTAAATGAACAGTGCCCTTGATCATCTGAACTAGAGACCCCAGACTTTGAAGGATATCTCAAGCAGGTCAGACTTTTACCATAATTCCTACAGTACAGGAAGTATAGGCTCTCATTTTGGGCAATTCTGTAGATTGTCTTCTGACCTTGAGTTGACCTTCTCCTTAAAATAGACATCAGAATATCTCTCATTCTGAATGTACTATCTGGCTTTTCTTTCTTTTAAATTGCCTTTGTGGAATAAGATATTTCATGACCTTCTCCACCACTATGGTAGATTAAAATGATTTGAAAGTATTAGAAATGGAATATGTGTGAAGGAGTGCCCCCCTTTCTGAAAAATGGCTTGGAGTAAAAAGTTGTATGCAGTATATTAGAATGTGTAGATTTTTTAATCACATTTTGTTCATATTTATTATTATAAAAGGATAAGCCACTTCTTCTTGGAAGGGCTTCTTAGGATTGCTGAGAGTATGTGATATTATATGACAAATATTAATTGAGTGCCCACTGCATGCCTGGCACTGTGCTAGGTGTATAACACATACAGCTTCTAATCTTCTGGAGCTTCTAGTCCTATTTCCTGGAGCATGCCTACCATTAAAAAAAAGTATTATTTCATTGTGGATTGGAGAGCTGAGAGATTCCACTAGGACTAAAGTGTAGCCTATTGAAGTCTGAATACAGTGAAAGAGCATAGTACATGATAAAGCAGAAGCAATGGTCCTGAGGCAAGACAGACAATGAATCCACAGAGGAGTGTAATTTTCACAAATTCACCGTGGTTTAGGGGCTTGGATCCACAGTCTTCAAAGTCCAGAAAATTATCTCATCAGTACACCTAGAAAGGAGAGATTCTAAGTGACATGCTGATAATAATTTCACATAAGATTGATTTTAAAATGCCAATTTGCCACTTTCCTGTGGCCAGAGTCATCCTGTTCTCTACCTGCCACACTGTTTTCCCAGTACTAAGGTACCTGGAAAGTTGAATTAGTCCTCAGAAGATTGCTTGGAGGGCATAGAAACATAGTGAAGAGAAATGACTAATTTTGACATTTTCATCTGTGGAGAATTGCCACACAACAATGAATGCTCTTGGCAGAATAAAATTTAGTTTGTATCTGCTATGAGCCATTTTTTGTGTGTGTGTTTTATCAGTGTACGAATGTATCTTTTTAAACTATTACTTCTGTATCTTCATTTCCTGGTACTCCTATACGATAGCTAGCAGATACAGGAGTTACAACTATTCAGGCACTGTACTAATAACTTTCCATTTGTGAACTCACTCAGTCCTCGAAACCTTCTTATGAGGTACATACATTTATAACTTCCCTCAGTTTTCAGTTGAAGAAAATGAGGCAGGAAAAATTTATGTCACATTGCTCCAAGTCACCCACTGTTAAGTGGCAGAACCAGAATTCAAATCCAGGTTTTCTGGCTCCAGATCTTGATGTCTCTATCTTGTCTGATAGTCTCTCTCATTCATCTTTCAAGACAGATTTAATCAATAACTGTTTATGTGAGTTGTTAGACTTACTAGATCAGAGACAACTAAGAACAGCAAGATGAAAAAAGCCAGCTTTCTTTAAGCAGCTGTCCTTTCCTCTTTAATCTCTAGAACCTCAAATGGGGGAGGGGGAGAGTAAAAAAAAAGTGGGCGTCCTAATATCCAATAGAGGAGATGAGAATGAAGTACAGAGCCACCGACGAAAGGGCAAGGCCCCTGGGAGACTTGTGTAGGTTTTGTATTTGCAGTGCTTTCTCATGGTGCTAGAAGGTGCTTAGGTTCCTGAATTCTCTTATTCACAAGTGGCCAAGTTTCTGGAAAGTTCTTCATATGTTTAATGGGCCCTAAACTTTCCCTTTGGAATAAGACCTGTGAATACCATGAATCACCTCTTGTATTAGACTGTGACCTTCAAAAAGTATTTCAGCTCCTCTTTGCATTTGGTCCAATAATTTTTGTTGTTGTTGTTCAAAAGCTTACATGGGGTCTGCTTCAGATAACTATACCTATTTTCTATGTTTGCTGATTTAGGAAGCAAGAAATATTTCAGGATATTTCAACTTTGTAACGAGTCAGATTATAATTCATCATCGTGCATTTACCATCTTCAAAATGAACTCTTAGCCTCAAATGACTTTTGAATTCAAAGTTCTAAACTGAAATATAAAGAGAAGTGGGGGTCCTAATATCTGATAGAGGAGATGAAAATGAAGTACAGAGCCACTGATGAAAGGGAAAGGCCCCTGGGAGACTTGTGTAGGGTGCCCTTTGATGGAGTGAGGGCACGAAGTGATGGTGAAAATGTAGCTCCATTCAGATAAACAGACATTCATTGAGTTCCTGCTATGTGGTAGGTCACTAGTAGGTGTGGAGGATACAAATGTAACCCTTGTTTCACTGACTCTAGTTGCCAAAGATTCTGCCATGATTTCTTCTGCACAACCCAGGTGGCATCTCAGATGCTCATAAATTCATCTTATTCTAGCCCAGATCAGTGAAATGTCTTGACAAGGTCTCCTCCACCTGCTACCTTGTGAGAAGTATCTTTTCTTCCAGTGCCCACCACTGAGTGGCCCCACAAGACTTAGGCATGACCACTCATCTCCTTTGTGGTACGTGATGTCTCTAGAATTTCATAAGGGGCCAATGTTCTCTGCAGCCTTTAGCATACCAAAGCCATTGCTTTCCACATAAAAGTGAAGACAGGGTCCCACTCCAAAGTCTACTTTTGCCACATCTTTTAACCTAGGACCCAAAGAAGTCTCATGAAGTTGTAATTGAAAATTGCTCCTTGACCTCCTGCTTGTGATGGGCTCTAGAAATTGTCCATGGGGAATTGTTGAAGGACCAATCTCTGGGACAAGCCTTATGCTCTCCTAATTGTCCTTCTCACCTATACATGTTCTTCTCTGTCCTTCCTTCAAAGTCCTTGTGCAAATTGTCACCAACCCATTACAAGTGCCTTGACCTGTCCAAATTTTTCTGTTCAAGACCTCTTCGGTCCCACTAGAATTCCTCAGTACAAAGATAAGTAAGACCTGGTCCCATCTCTTAAAGCAGCTGGTGCACCCTCGATGAATTTCTGTTGTGTCACTATTTGTCTGAGGGTCAGGGCTACTGACCCAAAAGAGGCAACAATTTAGTGCGATGGAGACACCATCACACCAGGCATCCAAATGGCCCTTTTGCACTCCTTGGATCTGTTTCTTGCCAGCCACATGGCCTTCAGAAAATCACTTTACTCTTCATGTTCAGTTTCCTGATTTAAGAGAGGAAACAAACAAAACCTCTTCTCTACCTCATGAGAGGGCTGTGACAATAGAGAGATGAGGCATGTGAAAGGGTTTGGTAAACAGCAGACTCTGTATGCTGCTCACCTGGGCAGTTAGTACCTCCTCCTTCCCTCACAAAGCACTTGGAACTGCTCTCTAACATAATGTTTATCACACTGCAGGGTACCTGTTTATACATGTGATCCCCATAGTCTACCGTCAGCCACTAAAAGGCAAAGGTGTCCTCCTATTCATTTTTGGATTACTGCCCCTGGTGTGGTGTCAGTCATAACACATTCACAAAATACATGTTGACTGACTGCATGAATTAATGTATTGAGTGCAAAAATGATAATTATACTCTGGTGTTCTGAATAATTTTGGACAAATCACATCACCTTCAGAACTGAAGTTTTCCTAATTGCTAGTAGAAAAAATATATTAGTGAGGGTTAGGAAGATATATGACTTTCACATCATATAATTTTAACCCAGAGATTCCTTAGTGTTTGAGTTTAAATTCTTCCATTGTATAGATGAGGACATCACATCTAAGAAAATGTGTGTGGTGTGTCGAAGGGCATGTGGTGACCATCTGAACCAGAATCCAGATCTCTTGACCACCAGTTCAGTGTTCTTTATACCACATTTTGAGATCCTCAAAAAAAAGTGACACAGTTAACATAGGATGGTTTTATCATCCAGAGCACTGTGTTGTGTTCCAGATAATAGATCTGTTCCTGGCAGAAAATAGACACTCTAGTCAATGGGAAGATACTCCTTGGTGAGAAGGAGTCATGAATTGGGAACAAAACTACACAGTGTTGGTCAAGGTGGGTATTAGTTACTCTGAATGAATCAAACTCAAAGAGTGGCAAATGGATTCCCATGTACCACAGCTCCACACTGAGATGAAATGACTTTGTATAGCAGACGAATACTTAAGAAACTTAACAAAGCTGGGTAGCCTGTAAAGCACTGCATTACAAAGAGAAGAGGTTGAGTAAATTAAAGCAATGCCCTGAACTAGGTATCAATTCCAGAGTCGGTCATCAGTCAACATTCATTCTTTAAGCTCTTACTGTAAACCCTGCTGTTTGGTGCTGGGCTGCCAAGGGGGTGAGGTGTCTCTGTCCCCCACCCTCCTCAGCCCAGTGTGCACCATCTAGTTGAGAAGATGTGAGATGGTTGAACAGATGAGCATATGGAAGGGTTGGACTGGCTGACAGACTGTGGGCATAATGCCCTGAAGGGCGTGAAAGAAGGTATGGCCTGTCATACCTGTGGGGCAGGTGGGAAGATAGTAAGAAGTTGGTCAAGAAAAGAGCAGATTTTAAAAATGAGTCTGCAAAAATGAATATCTGTTTGCCTGTCAGACAATGAGACTTGAAGGAGAGAACTATGAATAACATGGAGGCTTAAATTGACTTGGCATATTTGGGCAACTGAAAGGAGTTTGGTGTGGCAGAGGGAATGATGGGAGTTAAGAAGGCTATGATGAAGAGGTAGGCAAATTCTTCCCATTCTTCTCATTTTATCTTTGTGACCAAAGTGTCTTCTACTTGAATCCACGGATGATCTTCAAGGGATCCACAAACCTCTGGAAATTACACATAAGTTCTTGGGCATCTGTGTGTATATAAATGTTACTGGGAGGAGTATCTTCATATTTATTTATTCTTTAGTGCATCCCTACTACCACACTCTCCCTACACACAGACAATATTAAAAACCAGCAGTCTAGGAGATGACAAATTAGTGAAGGATTTTCAAAAGGTTTTTGTGAGATCAGAAACATGTTTAAGACTGAGCTTTCTGATACCAGTGTGGAGAGTGCATGGGAGAGTGAGGCTGGAGGCAGGGAGACAGTGGGGAGAGTGCTGTAATAGTCCAGGTGAAAGAGAGTGAAGCCTAAACTATGATGGTGCCAGGGATTTGGAGAGCAGGTCCCTTAAGTAGTTGACTTTTAAAATAACTTATTTTCTTTCAGCTACCCTCTAAACCCTACAACATAATGAATAAAATATAATCCTGTATTTAAAAATAAAATGTAATCCTATATTTAAAAATAAAATAGCTTACTTAGTATTATTTTCAGACTTGAAGATGGTGTATGAGTTTTCTATTGCTGCTGTAACAAATTACCACAAACTTAGTGGTTTAAAACAACACAGATTTATTCAGAAGTCCAACATGAATGTCAATGAACTAAGGAAAATATGTCAGCAGGGCTGCATTCTTTTCTAGAGGCTCTAGAGGCTATAGAGGAGAATTATTTACTTGTCTTTTCCAGCTTGTAGAGGCTACTTAACATTCTGGGGCTTGTGGCCCCCTTTCTCTGTCTTCAAAGCCAACAACCCTGCATCTGATTGCCCATTCTTCCACAGTCACATCTCTCTCTGACCACAGCCAGGAAGGGTCCTATTTTTAGGGGCCTATGTGATTATGTTGGGTCCAACTATGTAATCTTCCCATCTCTTAATCACATCTGCAAAAATCTCTTTTGTTGTGTAAAAATAACTTCACAGATCAGACATCTTGGTTGGGGGGGGTACGTTATTCTTCCTACCTCAGATGGAAACTCAGAATCAGAAAGTGGGAGTGTATTGCCTGAGACCTGAAAACATGTAAGCAGTGAGAGTTGGGATGAGAACCCAGATCTCTTGATCTCAGATCTCAGTCCTGGGCAGATTCCAATTCCTGGTGCAATTAGGTCATGTGTAGATTAGTTGCCACCACACTCAGTAGAGAGTGACTGAGTGGATGGCACTTGCCTAGGTCCTCTCCGCTGTATGATGCCTAAGGGATGCGCTGATTCCCATTTGTTGGCCAAGGTGGCTGTGATATGGTCCATAGAGGGGAAGTAGGCACCACTTCTATGTTGCCTGGTCTTGGTTAGCACTGACCAGTCTTGAGACAGCTTAGCTTTTCATCTATGGGCAATCCCCATCTTGAGACAGCTTAGCTTTTCATCTATGCATCACGTTTCAGTGATCAGAACTCATCCAGGGTGAGCCTCTTATAGGTACATGGCATGGGGCAAGGGAAGAGTTCCAGAGCTAGAGTTGGGAGCCCAGGGTGCTGTCCTCCTTCTGTTGACCTGAAGTATGTGATTTCCCCTCATTTGAGACTCATTATTCTTTTTGAAATGAGATGGTTTGGGTTAGATATGAAAGTCCCTCTAACAGTCCCAAAGTGTAGAATGTGGGTATAATTTCTGCATTGATTGGCAAATAAAGTAGGATGGATATATGGCAATCCTAGTAAGAGATCCTTCCCTTCTTTGACTCTCAGTCCTTGATGCAGCCTTGGAACTTGGCATTCAACAGTTCAACTGTACTGGACTGTAGCAGCCAGAAATACCAGATTTCTATAGGGAAGGTCTGTGCAGGCTCCGAAGAAGCATTGGAACCACAGGCTATTATGGATTCTACACACCATCCATGTCAGATCACCAAGAATTTCTGGATAAGCTAAGAGATTTCTAGAATCTCTACACTACTAGAACAGATTTACACATATCTCTCTGTCTCTGAGTGGCAAACATGAATGCAGTTTCAAAAATCTAAAAATAGCTGTGGCAGCTCCTCAAACAGTAGCCCATCAATCTCAAGAACTAGCCAAAGGGAAGTGGAAGGAACAGGAAGGGACTGGAATAAACTCTTTGGGCTCTGGCTTTGTAGTAACAGACAGGACATTCAAGAATTTGAAAAAGTAGAGATTAGCAAAAGGTGGAAAGGAATTAAAGAGAGGGAGAACATTAAGCTTTTCAAAAACCTATAGGTCCAGGAAGATGAGGGAACTCCAAACAGGGTAAGATGAAAGAAATTCATCCCAACATTCATTATCATCATCAAACTTCTAAAAACTAAAGACAAAGAGAAAAGTTTTCAAGCAAAAAGAGAAAATAACACCTTACTTTTAAGGAAAAAGAAAAATTTGCATGAGAGCAGATTTATGTTCAGAAACCATAGTGACTAGAAGAAAAATGGTACATTTTCCAAGTACAGAGAGAAAGGAACTTTCAATTGAGAATCCTATATCCCAAGAAAATGTCCTCCAGGAATGGAGGATAAATCAGGACATGATCAGATAAAGAAAAATTAAAAGAATTTGGAAGTTATTATCTCTTTTAACAAGAAGAAACTAAAGTTCAGAGTTATTTTGTACCAAGGACACACAGCCAGAAAGCAGTGAAAGTGAAATTTGAACCCAGATTTGTTTGATTCTGGCATTCACATTCTTTTCAAAATAATGTTTCTCATAATTTCCATATATGTCAGTAATCATTATTGAATTTGAAAGTTATCCTCTCACTTTAACACTTACCATGTATGAGTTTATTTTCATTATTTGTTTCATGCCAGAATATAGGAGAATCATTCATTCTTTTTTCATTTAGTATTAAGGACTGTCTCTATGCCTCTATAATTAAGGACTGTCATTTGCTAGAGGAGAATCAGACAAAGCATAGAGCCAGGATGTATATGACACATGTCCCATCACCTTGCTAATACACACTAGTCGCAGGCAACACAAATCAATCTAGTACTCACCCTTCTCAGCCTAGGTACCTAAGCAGGAAATTACAGTCTGTCAGAGCTGCTGTGTCAGGTGATACTATTTGCCATTCCCAACATAATCCTGCCCTCCAAGAACCTACAGTCCAATAAAAGAAACAATTTTCCTACCTTCCAGTTCCAAGATTTTTCTATAATAGAGTACAGGCAAAATGCATAAAACTAAATGTTGAATAATAGAGAAACAATATAAGTTTATTGCATATTCACCCTTTATCAATGCTGTGTTAGGTATTTTACATTTATTACTTTATTTAATCATCACAACTACTTTATGATATAAACTATTTTTAACAGCTAAGGATGCTAAAAAGCTCAGAGAAGTTAAGTGTGGTAAAGCTAGTCCATGACAGAAAAGTGATTTGGATCAAGGTCTACTCAAATTAAAAATCCAAGTTTTTTCTTTTATACTTACTATGCTGTTTTTCTTTGAAAGGATCAAATTCATAAACTAGTTATATTTAAGCTACTTTCGTTGCTATTAAGAATGTATCCAATTATAAAGGTAGAAGCTTCAAGAATATCTCCTGAAATACTCAAAGTAAAAAAAAAAAAAAAATAGAATTTAGAATCAAGGTAAATATTCAAAATCAATAGCTCTTTTCCTGACAGCGAGTGAAAGGATATAATGGATAAAAAGATGATATGCATAAGAACAGCATAAAATATAAAATGCTTAGAAGTTATCTTAATGAGAAATTTGTAAGGTCTCTATCAGGAAAACTACAAAATATTACCAAGGTTTAATATCTATATCCATATCTGTCTATCTATCTATCTATTTATTTATCTACCTATCTATCCAGTGGAAGAGAGTACATGTTTCCAAATACTGTTAAGATTTTATTTTTTCCATGTTAAGTTATAAGATTAATACTACCCTTCTCAAATTCTTAAAAGATGATGACGTATATGTATGTTCTGTATAAAGACTGACCAAAACAATCTAAAATTAGGTAGATATTAAACAGAAAGTTACAAAAGGGCTTTTTGATCATTAAACAACAAGAGAAACCATAAAGAAAAAGAGATCATACTAAAAAATTTAAACAAGAATTTTTCATATATAAAACATCAAATTCAAACTCACAGTGTGGAAAAATAAATCCCATCTATTTAGTAACTAATATCCTTAATTTAGAAAGAGTATTTGCAATTCATTCAAAGTGGTAAAATGATACCAGCAGCCTTTGATCAGTTATGTATGTAAACTTTAATACCCAGATCAGAAATATTTACAAAATGATATATTCAAAATCATATGGATAAATCAAAATGGATTCCTAAAAAACTGTTCATGTAACCCATAGGAACAAAAGAAAAAAGAAACAAGGGAACCAGAAAGAAAACAAACAGAAAACAAATAATAAAATGGCATACTTAAGCCCTGAAGTAACAATAATTATCTTAAATATAAATGGTCTAAATATACAAACTAAAATGCAGAGATTGGTGTAGTGAATAAAAAAAATTATCAAACTCTGTGGTTTCTAAGAGAAACTCACTTCAAACACAACAACTTAAATAAGCTGAAAATGATAGAAAAAGTTATATCATGCAAACATTAATTTTAAAAGATATATACATTGCCATATTAATATCAAATAGAGTATACTTCAGACAAAACTATTGCTAGAAACAAATGGGAATATTATGTAATGATAAAAAGATCAATCCATTAGGAAGAAAACAATTCATAATTCTAAATGTTTATGTTCCAAGGAACTGAGCCTGAAATACATGAAAAAAATTGAGCCTAAAGGACAAATCCATAATTAAAGTTGGGGACTTCAGTTCTCCACTGTCAGCAATTGATAGAACTAATAGTAAATCAGCATGGATCTAGAACTGAACAACACAATCAACCATTAGGTTCTAACTGACATATGTAGACCATTCAACTGACAATGACAGAATAAATATTTTCTTCAAGCACACGTGGAACATTCACCAAGATAGAACACATCCTGGAGTATAAGACAGACCTCAAGAAATTTAAAAGAATTAAATCATACAGATGGTGTTTTCTGAACACACTGGAATCAAATAAGAAATCAAATCAACAGAAAGTTAACAGGGAAACCTCCAAGCACTTGAAAACTAAACAACACACTTCCATTTTTTTTAAGATTTATTTATTTATTTGAGAGAGAGAAAGAGAGCATGAGCAGGGGAGGATGAGGAGGGAGAGTGAGAAGCAGTTTCCCCACTGAGCAGGGAGCCCAACATGGGGCTCGATCCCAGGACCCTGACACCATGACCTGAGCTGAAGGCAGGTGCTTAACCAAGTGAGCCACCCAGGTGCACCTAAACAACACACTTCTAAATAATTCATGGATCAAAGACAAAGTCCAGTGGACAATAAAAGAAATATGTTAAGCTGCATCAAAATTAAACTATGACATATTAAAATTCATGAAACACAGCTAAAGTAGTGCTGAGAGGAAAATTTATGGCACTAAACATTAGAAAAGAGGAAATGTTCAATCAATTATTTAGGCCCCCACCTCAAGAACCTAGGAAAAGAAGAGCAGTATAAACCCAGAGCCAGAGAAGGAAGGAAATAATAAAAGTAAAGGCAGAAATGAATGAAAATGATAACAGAAAAACAATAGAGAAAAGAGTGAAACAAATAGCTCATTCTTTGAAAGCAGCAATAGCATTGACAAACCCCTAGCAGAACAGACAAAGAGAGAAGACACAACTTATCAAAAGAAGAAGTGAAACTGTCTATCACTATAAACTCCTCCCACATCCAAAGAAAGCTAAGGGAATGTCAAGAACAATAATACATACATACATTTGACAACTTGGATGAAACTGACTACGTCTTAAAATGCACAAACTACCACAACTCAGTACAAAATACATAATTGGAATGGCTTTGTATCTCAGAAAAAAAATTGAATTTAGAGCTTTAAAACTCTCCCCTCAAAATCTCTAAGTCTAGTTAGTTTCACTGGGGAATTCTGCAGAATGTTTAAAGAAGAATTAATATGAATTCTACACAATCTCTTCCAGATAATAAAAGAAGTAATACTTCCCAATCCATCTGATGGAGCTAGTATTACCCTGACACCAAAACCAGCTAACAATGATACCAAAAAAAAAAAAAAGAAAAGAAAAGAAAAGAAAACTACAGACCAGTATACCTCATGAGTATACATGTAAAAATCCTTAGCAAAATATTAGTAAATACAAGTCAGCCAAATAAAGTTATTCCTAGATACTTTGTTGTCATTTTATGTTTTTTATATTATATTTTACATTTTATTGTTTCTGGTGGATCAGAATGAGGGTTTTTTTGGTACTGATCTTTTATGCAGATACATACACTAAATTTTTTATTAGTTCTAAAAATTTGTGGATTCTTTATGTTTTCGAAAGATGAGAATATCATTTACAGGTAACCTCTTCCTCTCTCTCTCTCCTTGTTTAATGTTCTCAGATATGAGCTAGCAATATTACTGAGATAGCAATATTCCATCCATACATCTAAAAGGAAAGGCAGCTTTGTGTTATATATCCTGTCCTGAACACCGTTAGGGACCATTACAAATAGAATAAGACAGAGAGCACCTAGACTTTGAGTCAGGGTCCTGGGTTTGAATCCCTTTCCTGCTGCTGGGTATATTCGTTTACTCAGACTGCCGTAACAAAATACTGCAGACTGAGTGGCTTAAACAAAAATTTATTTTCTCACTGTTCTGGAGGCTACACTCCAAATAAGGTGTTGGCAGGTCTGGTTTCTCCTGAGGCCTTTCTCCTCGGCTTGCAGGGGGCCACCTTCTTCCTGTGTCCTCCCATGGTCTTTCCTCTGTGTGCAAATGTGTCTGTGTCCCAATCTCTTCCTGCAGGGACACCAGTCAGATTGGATCGGGGCCCACCCTAAAGACCTCATTTTAACTTAATTACCTCTATAAAGACCTTATCTCCAACTACAGTCACATCTTGGGATATGGGGTCAGGACATCAACACATCAATTGTCAGAGGACACAATTCAGCCCATAACACTGGCTGGTCATTACCATTCTGCTTAGCTCTCTGTCTCTCTGTGCTCTCATTTCAAGTGAGTGGGTGGATTGTATGACCTCTGTGTTTCCTTCCAGAGTCAGCTTTCCAAGATTTCATCATTTTCAGCTTGCTTGTAAGCAACCTCTCTTCATTCTCCCCACCCCCCGCCCCCAGATTAACATGGATAATACTATGTAGTATCTTTAAGTGAATAGCTACATTTTCCTGGCTCAAAGGTAGAAGTCAGTTTGTAGACATGAAACTAGTTTTCTGGAGGTTCTGGGACTTGAAGTTGTTAATTTGACTGAAACTCCTTGCTGAGAGAGAAGAAAATAATTGAAGTTGCAGAGAAAGTAAAACTGAACACATACGGGGAATTCATTGGAGAGGGCCTTGAAGGCGGGAGGGAGACATGTGTAGAAGCACCTCAAAGGCAAGAAAGAAGGAAAACCTGTTCCATTGTGTCCAAAACCACTGTCAAGTGAGTGATGTAAGTCAGTTCTCCTCTTTCATACATTTTTTTTTTTTAATGTAAAAGATGTGTGCTTGGTGTTCAGGGACCATCCTGATTTCATGTAACCTGATTCTTTTCAATAAAGAAGGTGATTCATTAAATGTGTAACTAAATGTGATTCCATTTTTATAACCTTGCTAGGCTTATATAAAAATAGTCACAGCTCAGGAAAAAAAAAATCTTTTGTCAGATCGAGTATATAAATTCTTGGTTCATAAACCACAATCAGCTGTGGAAAGGCTTATGGAGAGAGATCTGAGGGCAGCTTTAGAAAGAATGGAGAATTTGCTCTCTGGAGACTAGGTTTATGTATCTGTTCTGATACTTCCTCCCAAGCAGGTGCACCTCTGTAAGCATCATCTGAAATGAGTTTAAAAGGACCCCTCACCTGACCAGTGGGGCATCCCTCCTGGCAGAACTTCTACCAGAAGGGAATTTCCGAACCAGAATGCAGCTCATTGTTCTAGAAACAAAATCAGAGTAGCTGGTAAAGGTGAACCATGTCCAGAGCATGGAGCAATAGGGACCAATATGTGGTGTCTGCATTACCACTCCCTCTGCCTCACAACCTGTCAGACATCATTCACCAAGCGTGGCAGGCTCTACCTCCGAGTGTGAATGTGCCTCACCATCCTAGTCATTGTGCTCCAGGCAGGCACTATCCATTGATTAGGGAGAACATGTGAGGTGAAAACAGTTTGCTATCCCTGGCCTAGAGCTCAGTCAGAATGATGGAACCAGACGCACTGAATTTTATTGAAATAAGTGTCAGAAAAATTAACAGGGTAGACTCAGAAAAGAGAGTGGTCTGCTGAAAAGCAAAGAAAAGGTCAGGTCAGATGTAAAGGATTGCTGGCACAGTGGCCCCGTGGTAGGAGAAAACAACAGATGAGGTGGAGTGAGGTGAAGTCACAGGTACCATGAAAGCTTGGAAAGACAGTGGACAAAGCTCGAATGTGGGGAGGTGTCTTGGAATTCTGACCCAGTTGCAGGGATGTATGTTTGGTCATTGCTGCCCAAAAGAGGCAGTGCTAGGCCAGCTGTTTGGGTACATGCTGTGTCCGTGAGCCTCAGGTCCTGTGGGCGCTGTTGGTTGAGCTGCCCTGCTACCCTGCCTGCATGTTGGCCGGGGCTCTGGAACCTGGCGAGCCAGAAGGTGCTGGTCTGGTGACCTCCCAGGCTCTGCAGACACAAATGAGTCAGATCTGATCGCTATCCTGTACTTGTTTTGTGGCCTTGGGCAAGTTATTTAACTCCCTGAGACTCTGTTTTCTTGATAGATAATTGGGATTATGATGTTATGTCTTTCATGGTGTAACAGTAGGAATCTGATACATAGTAAATGCTTACTGAATAGTAGGGAACGCTGTTATTTTTCTCACCTTACCTCTGCCTCTGGAGAAAGCAAAGCTGTAGGATCCAAGGAAAGTAATCGAAATAGTCTAAACTAATATTAGTTAGACTACTGGGAATGCACTTTATTACAATCAGACACTAAGCTGATTTGGTGGTGGTTTCAGTCATTGGGACGGCTGATTTATTTCTGGCTTACTCTTACACCTCCAGCCCTTCTGCAGTTCCAGCGGAAAATCCACGGTGTTTATGAGGCCTCAAACTCTGACTTTCTGTCTTGTCGGCCTGTGAGTCTGCTGGATGTTCTGATCGACACCTGCTACCTGTGAACTGGTAAGTCCCTCAAGGGGCAAATTGTCCCAGAATGTCTCTGTGCTCCTCTTTTCTTTAGGATCCTGGACCCATAAGTCCTGATTTTGAAATATTTTTATCTGGGCGACTGGTTATTCTCAATAGCAGAATTAGTCCATAAAACCTAGTTTGTCATAATCTAAAGTGGAGACAAACCCTTACTCATTTAATGTGTATTTGAAAAAAAAACAAAAACAACTAGCATATAAAAAATATGATAGACAATTTTTATTTAAAAAGGAAGCTATTTAGGGCGACTGGGTGGCTCAGTCGTTAAGCGTCTGCCTTCGGCTCAGGTCATGATCCCAGTGTTCTGGGATCAAGCCCCGCATCGGGCTCCCTGCTCAGCGGGAAGCCTGCTTCTCCCTCTCCCACTCCCCCTGCTTGTGTTCCTGCTCTCGCTATCTCTCTCTCTCTGTCAAATAAATAAATAAAATCTTAAAAAAAAAAAAATAAAAATAAAAAAGAAGGTATTTTTTAAAAATACTGAGTAAAAATGTTATAGGTGATATGAGATGATGTTTTCAGATTACTGGTTAGTGTATAGTAGGCTTTCAGTATATGTGTTCAAGTTTTTATTACTTTTGCTTTGATTACTGAAAGTTTCCTTATTGGTCTTTCTGCCTTCCGTCTCTCACTCCCCCATTCAAAACATATGTCATACCCTAATGTGGAATCTTTAAAACACAAAACTGGTCATGGTTGAAAGCCTTCAGTGGATCTTATATTGGTCAAACTCCTTTCAGAGTAAAAGTGGCTTGAAAATAAATATATTTGTTTTCTCACAACAATGGAGTAAAGTTAACCAGTTTGAAAGTTGGTAAGTTAGTTTAGTAATGTCAGAGCCCTGGGTTGGTTTCTCTGAAATTCTCTTGGTTTTCTATTCTTGGACTCAAGAAGGCTACCATGGCTCCTGAAATCACATTTTCATGCACTGACGAAAGAATGAAATAATCAAGGAGGTGGCCTAGCTCTCCTTTTATCATGGAGGAAAATCTTTCCCAGGAGTCCTCTAAAATCTTTCCCTTACGTCCCAGTGTCTAGACCTGAGTCACATGACCCTTCCCTTGCTGATTTATTTCTGATTTACTCTGAGTTACTGAGACTGGGATCATGAGCGTCTGGAAAGCTTAGCTTCCACAATGGGAAATAGACTGTGGCTGCAAAGTTGCCGCAAAGAAGAATGGCTGTCTTTAGAGGAACATTAGTATCTGCACCAGCTACCCATTTTTTTACATGATAAAGTCCAAACCTTTTATCATGGTGTGTTAGTAATTTTTCAGGTTGCAAGATACCCACATGACATTCAAGTGTGGTTAAATTTATTGAAGAGCTATACTGGGGAATAGGGAAGCCCGGGAAAACAATTCAACAAGTCTCCAGGATAATTAGACCTCATCAGCCTATCCCGCAGTAGCTCTGGGCTTATCTGGCACAGATGAGCAGGAATGAGAGTCTCATGACCCTGCTCAGGTATATCGGTCATTGCGTTGAATCAGTTCATCTCTGACACCCCTCAGTGTCTCAACCATTTCTTTCCTTTCCTCCCACTCCTGACCATTGACTGTGTGGATCTTACATTCACACTTCCAGTGGAAAAAGTTGGACAAGTCAGTCTCTTTCCTAAAGAGGCCACGTCCCATGCAATCTGTGGTATTTGGCTCAAGCATCATGGGAAGTATCCATTGATGCTTTAGCAGTCCATGCCTATGCTTCCTGGCCCCTTTGCTTCCATACCACAGAACTGACATCTCTCTATTAAAGTTGCCTCACCCTGGGAGGCTTTTATTAAGAGAGATTTTGGGGCCCTGCTCCCCAAGATTCTGACTCCAGAAGTCAGGAATGGACCTAGGGATGTGCATTTTAATTTACATGACTCTGTATGAGGAAATATGGACCACAGTTTTAAAATATCAATTCTTGATTCATTGTTTGCGTATAACACTCAGTGCTCCATGCAGTACATGCCCTCTTTAATTAAAAAAAATAATAAATAAAATAAAATGAAATAAAATAAAATATCAATCCTGTGTGTTAGGCCCTTTACATAGCATGGTTTGTGAATCCCCTCAAAGAGTTCTGCATAGTTATTATTAAAAGTCTGAATTCACAATTAGGGAACTGGAGCCTCAGAGAGGACAAAAGCACGCAGTGAAGAATAATGAAGCCAGGATTCAAACTCAGTTCTGCTTCTTCCAGAGCACCTGCTCTTGAGTCATACCCAGCCACCTTGTTATAGTTCAGCACCTGGGCACCCCCGAGGCTTCCTCCTTTCTCATTATCAAAGCTGGGCCAGGTCTGCGTCTCAAAATGGCTGCTAAGGAGAGAAGCACATGACCCCTCCATGAGAAGGCATTGATGGAGCCCCAGTGGCCCTTTTCTAATGAGTACAGGCTGTGCTAGGAAAGCGGTGGGACCCAGTCCACCGAGGTTTCCTGAGCGGGTAGTCTGAGAAAAGGAAATTATAAAGGATGGTGCTGATTTCCCTTTAGCAGCTGCCCTTTCCACAGCCACAGGAAGTCCTTTGAAGACTTGACAGCACCGTACATGGGATCTGGGCTTTTTTTCTGACTCACTCAAATTGATGGCATGGTAGGAAAGCAGGGCCTTAGGTAGCTGCAGGTTAGAGCAGGAAGGAGGGACTGTGAGTGGGGAGGAGGAGAGATGAGGAAAAGCCTCGAGGTGGGGCTGGCAGTTTCCCTTAAATGGGAGCCACACTGTGGGATTCAGAAGATCTGAGTTCAAATCCAGACCCTGCCTCTCAGCCGAGTGAGGTTGGGGAAATTATGTCATTTATCTGAGCTGTAGTTTGCTTTTCTACAAAATGGGCAAATGATCCAAGCCTCAGCTTCTGTTGTTGGGATTAATTGAGATCCTTGACTTGAGTGTGGTGCTCTTTTTGGTGTGATCAGGAGACACCTCCTCCCTGGAGTTGGAAACAACCCACTTGTACCCCGGGGGGCGCTAGAACAGCTCCCTGCCCACATGCATTCCCCATACCCTAGAGCCCCGTGCTGCTCCTGGCTGAGAATCCAGGACTTTTTAAAGGATCGTTCAGGAATAAATGTTGGAGTCCTAGGGAGAAAAAAGTTTGCTAGCCTTCTCCCTGCTCAATTTCCAGAGCATACACACACTTCATGTAACAGAAGCAAGCCAGGGTACATCTAGGTCCCAGCGGACCCCAGAAGTGGCAGAGCCAGGCAATTAGCTGAGACTAATGCAAAGGTTCTCAAAACGTCTTTCTTACATTTCCTATTTAGGCCTTCCTCCTGCACCTCCACCATGTCTGTACCTCTTCATTGCTTCCTTGGAAAACCCACCAAACAGAAAAAGGGGGGACCTGTCCTGTTCTGTAGCCAGTGTTGATGGACTAGAATTCCAAGGCACAGAGAGGGTGTTGGGAGCCTGAGGGAGAAAGAGTGGGACACACACCTGTCAGCTGACGTGTGTGTGTGTGTGTGTGTGTGTGTGTGTTCAGTTTAGTGCTCTTCTCTGGGGGAAGGGTTTGCAAGTAGTATTATTTTTCACATTTGTATATCCAAGCATAACATACCTACCAAGAAGTACACCATCATTAGCGTGGAGCCCAGTGGTTTTCAGAGTGAACACCAGTCAAAAGATCAGCAAGCAGGCAGTAGAAGCACTCCAGAAGCTTCTCTCAAACTCTCTCTGGGCACTAATTGCTCTTCTCGCTCCTACAGCTTGGATTTGTTTTTCCAGCTTTTTGGAATCCCACCTACCTTCTTCTATACCTCACTTCTGCTGCTTGACCTTATATCCATGAGATGTGTCCATGTTGTCGCATGTGGTGACAGATTCTTCTTCCTCATTGTGCTGTGTTATTCCATTACGTTAATATTCCACCAGGTATTGGTCCACGGTAAAGTTGGCAAGTAGATTCCTATCATGAATAGTGCTGTTACACACATTCTGGAACATGCATATCTTTTGGTGGACATCTGCACTCTTTTTGGGTTGAAATGCTGGGTCAGAGTATGTGTATGTTGGATTTCCAGACCGGTTATACGATTTACATTCCCACCTGCCATCTTTGAGAGTTTCAGTGGCACATCTTTGACAACACTTAGCATTTTTCTTTCTTTTTTTCCTTTCCATTTTAGCCCTTCTGGTGGGCATACAGTCAGCCCAGTGACTTTTAACAAATAGAATCTGATGTCTTCAGAAGCCCTCTTCAGGTCTCACGGTCCCTGTCAATCCCTGCGGTCTTATGTGAGGCCAGCCCACACGTTTATGCCACCTGCCATGTTCCGAGAGGCATCTGACTTTGAAAGCCCTGAGATGTACTCTCTCATCCAATTCTAAAAATAAATACATTATTATTCCCATTTTACTGAAGCAGAAACTGAATAAGTGGCCCAAGGTCACACAGCAAGAAAGTGACAAAACCATGGGCCACCAAAGGCTGGACTTGTGCTCCTGTATACCTTTTCTAAGAGGTATAATTAGCTTATGACAAGGAAAGTTGGGAGGAAAGCAGCACACTCTATTATAGAAACCAGATTCTACTTCCTGGATTCATTTCTAACTAATTGTACCAACTTAAATTAATACACTCATCTGAACCTCCATTTACTTGCCTGTAAAATGGGGATGCTGATAAAATACCTTTTTAAAAATTTTTTATTGTTATGTTAATCACCATACATTACATCATTAGTTCTTGATGTGGGATGCTGACCAAATATCTTAAAGGGATATTTGGTGGGTTAAATGAGACCACTAAGTGAAAGAGACTGGCACAATGCCTAAAAAACAATAAATATAAGTTAAAGACTTCAGTGGAAGCAGGTGACTTGAGTACAGCTCTCTCCTATCCATATTGGCATAACCAAAGGTGAATAAAATTACCAATAATTCTGCACTGGCATGGCGAAATAGGGAAAGTTGTTGACCACATTCCTCAAACCTTGTGGACTTTCTCATGGGAAGAGTAGAGTTGGACAAGAGCATGGGGAGTTGTCGAGCACAGTGGGAAACCCTGGTAGAAGCTGTCTTGATGAGACACAGGAGGACTGGGGACATAGGAAAGCAATGGCACAGAGAGGACATGCTGCACTGGGAACCCCATCCACAGTGGCAGATTGATGGCCTTCCCAAGTGGGTCTGCAGAGGTGCTACCAAGGAGAGGTCAGACAGTGAGTCTTCTCCGTGTACACACGCAACAGTACAAGGCAGGAGGCAAGATGGGCACATGTGCCCCTATAGTGGCCAAGAAAGGGAAAGGAGGAGCAAACGCTGAGTTCTGGGTATGGCAGGAGCCTCACACACAGACGGAGTTCCCTCAGGAATGACCCAAGCTAATGTCCCCATCTTCCCTGCTCAGGGAGCCACCATACCGAACTAGAAGGTAACTAGCTCTCTAGTCTAGAATTTGAGATGGAGCTTCTAAAGGAAAAAACAGATGAGGGGAAATCAAGAAGGATCCACCCATCCTGTTTATAAGAAAATGTCAGTCTTGCGTACAATGTGTCCTCTTTCTACTTGACCCAACATAGATAGAACCAAGATGGAAGCAGTGAAAAGATGCTGCAAAAAAAAATTTTTTTTTTAAAAAGGAGGAAAATCCTCGGGAAGCCTGTCTCGTAAAAAGGAGGAAAACCTATCACTAAGGAATCAGAAAAAGAATGTATTTTTGGAAAAACTTCACAAAAACATACAGAAAAAAAAAGTAGGGAGAACCTTTTTGGAATTTAAAATGTTGACTAATAGCCTTTTCCAACATACTCATAAAGACAGTTAAAAAAAAAAACAAATTCTCTAAACAGCCTTAAAAGCTGAAACTGAGAAATGTTGTATCAAAATATGAAAGATATTGAACCTGTAAGACACAAAGAGATGGACTGAAGAAAATGTATCCAGCTGCATTGCACAGACCAGAATTGCTTCTTGTTCTTGTAAAAAAAAAAAAAAAAGTGAGAGAGAGAGAGATCTAAAAATAAGTAGGAAGATACTTTGTGTCTTTTCCAAGGTGTTATTTAGAATAAGTCACTCAGGATCACAAGCAAACAGGCAAACAGGAAATAGCCAGGGTCTCTCTCTGCTCGGTGTATATTAAGAATCACACATTGTATTCCTTCCTCTGTGTTGATTCATCCACCCATATTGGCTATGTCTGTCCATTCATGGTCAAGAACAGGGCAGGAATGGAGAGGTAGGTAGGAACACTGTGTGTTGGAAATGCAATACCTATAAGTAAAGCACTAAAGTCAGGTGGGAGCAGGAAGAACCCCACAGCACAGTAAGGAATACAGGTGTGAGGCAGGTATACAGGGAGCTTGGTGTGGTGCTTGGAAGAGTGAACACAGCAACCAGACTGCCCTGAATCTCCCACTAACCAATTGGGTGATCTTGAGGGTCCCGTGGTGACTTAGTTTTTCAATCTATAAAATGGGGATAATAATAGTTCCTATCTACTTAGCAGAATTATTGGGAGGATTAAAGGCATTCAAATGTATCATGTGCTTAGGTAGGACCTGGAATATAATTTTAATAATAATAATGACATCTATTTATCTATCTTCGCAAGGAGAAAGGTGGTTGGGAAAGTAAAAGCACTGCTAGAACAGAGTGTATTGTGTCTGGACTTCTGGATTTCATGCATCAATAAAATTTCAAATAAAATTTTGGAAATCAACATTGGGTGGCCATTTATTTTATAAGTAAAAACATTTAAAAGATAAGGGCAAAGGGGATACCTGGGTGGCACAGTTGGTTGAGTGTCCAACTCTCGATTTGGGCTCAGGTCAGGATCTCAGGGTTGTGAGATCAAACCCCATGTTGGGCTCTGTGCTGGGTGTGGAGCCTGCTTGGGATTCTCTCTCTCCCTCTGCTCCTCCCCACTCTAAAAAAATGAAAAAATAAAATAGATGTCAGGCTCTGTGCTCATTGGGGATTCTGCTTGAGATTCTCCCTCCCCCTCTCCATCTGCCACTCCCACTCATGCTCTCTCTCTCAAATAAATAAATAAATTTTTTATTTATTTGAGACAGATAGAATGAGAGACAGAGAGCATGAGAAGGAGGAGGGTCAGAGGGAGAAGCAGACTCCCTGCCGAGCAGGGAGCCCGATGTGGGACTCGATCCTGGGACTCCAGGATCATGACCTGAGCCGAAGGCAGTCGCTCAACCAACTGAGCCACCTAGGCACCCTCAAATAAATAAATAAATTTTTAAAAAATTAAAAAAAAATAAGAGCAAGGGAGTTTATTTAGCAAAAATATAGAAAAATAAATCTCAAAGAATTTTCCCTTCAGTATTCCCAATACATTGCCTGCATTTTTCTCCATTTACAGTAGACCAGTGAACACGTCATCTGAAACGTGCATTGGTCTAAAGACTGTAGTTTGGAAACTATTGCAATAGGTGATAAACTGCTAATAACAGAGAAGTAGACTAGGAATTGTGCCTAAAACTTGCCCACAAGTTATAGATATGAGGAAGGATTATACCCACCACACAAAGGCAGAAATGGAAACAAAGGCAAGTCATTATTCTGATCTCCATAAGGCCTATGTCTTTTATGCCAAAGACTCCTAATAGCCAAGAAAAGTAAATTTACACTCTATGGAAGAGAGGGACATCAACTAAAGTGAGCTGATTAGTCTGAACGTGTACATAAAGCAAAAGAAGACAAACATAAAGCACTGCAGAGTAAAAAACTGAGAGGAGTCAGAGAAGGACAATATTTCTGAAACTAAAACCTCAAAAATAGCCAAGAAATGGGGCACCTGAGTGGCTCAGTCAGTTAAGCATCTGACTCTTGATTTCAGCTCAGGTCATGATCTCAGGGTGGTGAGATCAAACCCCGCAGAGTCTGCTTAAGATTCTCTCTCCCCTCTCCTGCTGCCCCTCCCCCCCACTCACGTGCATGCTCTCTCTCTCTCTCTCAAATAAATAAAAATAAAGTCTTTAAAAACATAGCCAAGAACTACTGTAATGCAATGAGAGGAAACAAGCCTATCAGTATTTTATATAGATATAATATTATATAGTCTCACATACAGAATCAACCCTCATTATTTGCAGATCCTGTATTTGCAAATTCTTGTACTCACTAAAATTTATTTGTAACTCAAATCACTGCACACAGTCATTCACAGATGAGTTGCAAAATCTTTGAATTGCCTGATTTGTATGTTCCCAACTCAGTTCAAATGAGGCAGTGCTCTGCTTTTTGTTGGATTTCTCATGCTGTAAACAAGTATGTTTTTTTGCTGTATATTTAGTGCCACTTTTCACATTTTTGTGTGTGTTTTGTTGTTGGTTTCACTGTTGAAAATGGCCCTAAGTGTAGTGCTGATGTGCTGTCTGATGTTCCTAGGCACAACATGAATCTAATGTTAATGAATCGTATACATATATACATATTAGAAATCTGTGTGTGTGTATTTATACAGAAATACACATAAAACAAGGTTACCTACTGATCAGTTGATAAAAGCGTTGTGACCAGAGTCTTACAGGAACCTAATCCTATATATCTTTTAGGAACAGTGATTCAATATAGCTAATTCAGTGTTTGCAGTGACTTTATCGAACATAACAGGCATGGATAATGAGAATCTAATTGTATGCATGTGTATGTATATGTGTGTATATGCACACACACAGTGTGTGTGTGAAACAGTAATTGAGGACAAATCAAGGAAATGAAATAGAGCCAGAAATAGACTTTAACTTAGTGTAGTGTAGTATTACTTAGTGTACTGTTAATTTTATTTACTGTTATTTAGTTTACTATGATCTCATTTTTTTTTACTGTTTAACTTATTTTAATGTGATATAATGCAATATAATATTTAGGCACAGGAAAGCAGAGATGAGAATAATATATATGATAAAGATCGTGACTCAAATTAATTGATGTTATGTAAACTAAAGAATTGGAAAAACATTTAAGTTTGATTTCTATCTCACACTGATAAAATTATTACCCCTTCTTTGAATTTTTAAGTAATAGAAGGTTGAGGGTATTCATCTGTATTTTCTAACTTTTACCATAACCATAAAGTGTTTGTATAATAAATAGGAAATAAAAACTTTGAATGGTTATTAAAATTCATAGTCAAATTGGAATAATAAATAATCTGAGTCCAAAATTCTAGGTAATACCAGGGCGCCTGGGTGGCTCAGTTGGTTATGATCCTGGAGTCCCGGGATCGAGTCCCACGTCGGGCTCCCTGCTCAGCAGGGAGTCTGCCTCTCTCTCTGACCCTCCCCCCTCTCATGCTCTCTATCTCATTCTCTCTCTCAAATAAATAAATAAAATCTTTAAAAAAAAAAAAATTCTAGGTAATACCAAACAAATTGAAAAATGTGGTGGGGAAAAGGGGAAAGAAATTTAAGTGTGCTAATTTCCTTAGTTGATAGAGTGGAAATTCAAGAAATACTATTTCATTTTTTACTTTGAAAATAGAAAATATAGGTTCAGGGATCAAAAGTAATTTTAAAAAATGGACACAGATGTTCTCAAGTGTTTCCACATAAGTACAACTAACATCAGAGAAAGTGAACATATACCCCAGGGATCTGTGAACATAACCGAGAATGGCCCAATCCCAGACAGAAATTTCAGAAGTGTCATGTGAATTTTGTATTTTATCACATTATATATCAGTATCGATTTTAATAACAAAACTTATTTCTTTACCATTTAATGCAATTGATACTTCAAAAACATGTATTTATCCTGTGTCATGACATATCCTGAGTGCATTGCTGTATATCCTTCCCAGGGGTACATGAACTAGTGGAATAAAGAATATGATCTAAAACTTCTAAGTTATTAGAAAAAAATTATGTATATATACATATATGCATAATATTGTTGAAAATATAAAATATAAATCAAGATAATAGATGTAAAACAAAACAGCAACTATGATTATAACTAGATAGGATGTCTCTCTTATCAAGAGACAAAACTCTTCAATGTGGACGAGAAAACCAATTCCAGCTACAACCACGGGATATGCATAAAGAAAAGTGTTTTTGGTAGGTTAATATTTAAAGGATAATCCAATAGCAGGCAAATACAAATGAAAACAAAAATTCCTAGGGATAGGATGCTAAAATAAAGTGGAAATCAAAGGCGGGGCTCCTGGGTGGCTCAGTCGGTTAAGTGTCTGACTCTTGATTTTGGCTCAGGTCATGATCTCAGGGATGTGAGATCAAGCCCCACATCAGCCTCTGTGCTGAGCATGGAGCCTGCTTAAGATTCTCTCTTTCCCTCTTCTTCCCTCCCACATGCAGTCTCTCTCTCTCTAAAAAAAAGAAAGAGAGAGAGAGGGAGGGAGGAAGGAAGGAAGAAAGGAAGGAAGGAAGGAAGGAAGAAAGGAAGGAAGGAAGGAAAGAAAAAGAAATTAAAGGCAAAGTCATTAAAAAGATGGAAAAAATGTTTTATGTTGATAAAGTCCATAAGCCAAGCTAAAGTATAGAAGCCATGAGTCTTTGAATAATAAAGCATTAAAATATATAAAGCAATAATAGTTAGAAACTTAAGAATAAATTAATAGAATTTTTAATAGAATATAGAATATCTAATTTATGGGATTAAAGTTTCCCTTACAGGCGCATTTGAAATCTAAGTCTCCAAACAGAAAATGCAACTCTTTTCATAGGTTTATGAAACATTTACAGATGTTAATTATGATCCTCCAAGAAGAGCTTAATAAACTGTAGAGGTTTTGCAGGTCAATTCTATCTTAAGAGTTACAGTAAAACTGGAAATCAGTAGCGAGGAAATATCATTAAAACCCAATCACCTGGAAAAGTAAAAAATAGTCTTGTAAATAATTGTTAAAGAGAAAAAAATTTTAAACATTATTTGAAGTATTCTTTACCCAAATAAAAGCATTAAATATAAAAGTTCACAGGATCCAGCCAAAGTCATATAGAAGATAAGTTATTACTTTTCATGCTTTTATCATGTACATGCTTTTATCATTATACATTGAAAGAATGGAAATAAATAATTATTTAACTCAAGAAGCTAGAAAAAGAACCCATAAATCAACAGAGAAATCTCAATGAAAATTAGAAAATATTTTGAAGTACATGATAATAAAAACACTATATAGCAGAACTTATGGGGTGCAGCTTAAGCTGTTCTCAGAAGGAAACTTATTGCCTTAAATGCATGTAATAGAAAATTTTAAGTAACCGTCTCAAGAAGCTAGAGAAAGAAAAGTAAAATCAAAAGAAAGATGAAGTAAATTATTTTAAAGAATGCAAATTAATAAAATAGAAAATAAGTGAGCAATTGAAAACCAACAAAAAGAAATGCTGATTATTTGAAAAAATTAATAATATTTACAAAGTTCTAAGAAGATTAATGAAGTAAGAAGGAGGGAAAGAAAATATTGCCAAAGTTGGAAAGTAAAAAAGGGCCTATGAAGCACATGGGTGGCTCAGTCCGTTCAGCATCTGCCTTTGGCTCAGGTCATGATCTCAGGGTCTTGGGATCAAGCCCCGCATTGGGCTCTATGCTCAGCAGGGAGCCTACTTCTCCCTCTCCCTCTGCCCCTCACCCTGCTCCTGCTCTCTCTCTCTCAAATAAATAAAATCTTTTTTAAAAGGGGCCTAATTATAGACTCAATGAACCTTAAAAAGAAAATAAGAGATTACTTTGAAAGAGTCAATAAATTTGAAAATCAGATGAAATTGACAAATATCCAGAACAACACAATTTACCAAAACTGACCCAAGAAAAAATTTTAAGAACTAAATAATGGGGGCTCAGTTGGTTAAGCATCTGCTTTCGGCTCAGGTCATGATCCCAAGGTCCTGGGATCAAGTCCTACATTGGGCTCCCTGCTCAGCGGAGAGCCTGCTTCTCCCTCTCCCTCTGCTTGCTGCTCCCCCTGCTTGTACTCTCTCTCTCAAATAAATAAATAACATTTTTTAAAAAAGGAACTAAATAACCTATAAACGTATTAGAGAAACTGAATATATAAATGAAGTCCTTCCTATAGGGTGTTCTCCATACCCAAGTGCCTTCACGGGTGCAGAATTTACACCTGAGTGTTTTTATAAATGTTTAAGGAATAACAATCTTATTTTTAAAATAAGAAAAAGAGGAAATACTTCCAAGTCATGTGTCCCTTTGAATTAGTATTTTTGTATCCTTTGGGTAAATAACTAGTGCACCCCAATGTTTATAGCAGCATTATCAACAATAGCCAAATTATGGAAGGCGCCCAAATGTCCATTGACTGACAAATGGATAAAGAAGAGGTGGTACGTCTATATGATGGAATATTACTCAGCCATCAAAAAGAATGAAATCCTGCCATTTTCAACAACGCAGATGGAGTTAGAGTGTATTATGCTAAGCAAAATAAGTCAGAGAAAGACAAATACCATATGATTTCACTCATATGTGGAAGTTAAATAAAACAAGGGGTGCCTGGGTGGCTCAGGCAGTTGAGTGTCTAACTCTTGATTTTGGCTCAGGTCATAATCTCAGGATCATGGGATGGAGCCTGCATCAAGCTCCTTGCTCAGCATGGAGTCTGCTTGTTCCTTTCCCTCTGCTCCTCTCTCTCTCTCTCTCAAATAAATAAATAAATGAAATCTTAAAAAAAAGAAACAAAACAAATGAACATGGGGAAAAAAGGAAAATCAAGAAACAGACTCTTAACTACAGAGAACAAATTGATGATTACTAGAGGGGAGATGGGTGGGGAGTTAAATAGATGATAGGGATTAAGAATGACACTTGTGGGTATTGTATGGAAGTAATGAATCACTAAATTCTACACCTGAAACTAATATTACACTGTATGTTAACTAACTGGAATTTAAATAAAAACTTGGAGAAGAAAAAGAAAATACTTCCAAGTCATTATGAGTGCAGTGTAATTTGGACACAAAATCTAACAGGAACATTATAAGAAAGGAAAATCCCAGGCCAATTGCTCTTATGAACATATATTCAAAAATACTAAACCAAACATTAGCAAATTTATATAAAAAGAATAGTTCATCATGATCAAATTGGATTTGTTTCAAGAATTGCTGTTCAAACACCAGTAACTTTCAAACACCAGTCCATGCAAGAATAACCATATCATTATCTCAGTATAATGCAGAAAAAGCATTTGCTAAAATTCAAAACCTGCTCATGAGTTTAAAAACAAAAACAAAAACAAACTGGTTTTTAGCAAAATCCCCACAAGTCTTGAGGAAATTGACAAAATCGATCTAAAATTTCTTTGGAAATGCAAATAACTTAGAATAGCAAAAATAGTCATGAAGCAGAAAAACTTTAAAGGATTCATTCTGTTAAATATCAAGGCATCTTTAAAAAGCTAGAAAATTAGATAAATAGAATAGAATAAAAAGTATAGAAACAGGGGCGCCTGGGTGGCTCAGTCGTTAAGCGTCTGCCTTCGGCTCAGGTCATGATCCCAGGCTCCTGGGATCGATCCCCGCATCGGGCTCCCTGCTCAGCTGGGAGTCTGCTTCTCCCTCTCCCCCTGCTTGTGTTCCCTCTTTCACTGTGTCTCTCTCTCTCAAATAAATAAATAAATAAAAAATTAAAAAAAAAAAAGTATAGAAACGTCACACATATACAATCTCCTGATTTATAACAAAAATGCCATAGCCCAAGAAAAGGATGGTCTTCTCAATAAATAGTGCTGGTCAATTGGATAGTCATAAGGATAGTAACAACTTGACCCTCACCTTGTACCATACAAAAAAATTCTAGATAGATCATAGGCTCAATCTGAAAGATAAAGCAATAAACTTTTAGATAATAATGTAGAATATTCTCATGGGATAGGTACAGTTTTTTTAAACTGGATACAAATAGCATTAACCATAAAAGAAAAGATTAATAAATTAGGCTACAGTAAGATTCATAACTTCTGCTCATGAAAAGACAAGTTTCAGAATGGGAAAAGATATTTGCGGTACATCTTTATAAGATAGAAAAGATATACACAATATATGTGATATAAATCATATACCATATACATATGATAAAATATTCATATCCAGCATATATGAAGAACTTTTACTAAACAGTAAGAAAAAGAAGAAGAAAAACTAGGCAAAAGATGATCAGGAACTTCCCAAAAGAAAACATTCAAATGGCAAATAAATGAAAAGCTCACCATGTAAATCATAAGGAAGTGGAAACTTCAACTTCAACTTCACCGCCAAACAACACCCACCAATATGGTGAAGTTAACTGACACTACCAAGTATTAGTTAGAATGTGTATGTGAGGATGGGAACCCCCACTTACTATGCACTTACTTGTGCCCAGTGAGTTGGCACAGATCTTCTAACCCTGAACATAGGTACTCCATGACCAGCAGTTCCACTCCTTAGATATACAGTCAACAAAAGAAGTAAAACTTTGGTGGACTTACCCCACCAGATATGCATGCATCAGTATGTGGTATACACATGAGTGCAAGATTTAGGAACAAACGTGGCTATAATATCCCAAATGCCCATCAGTAATAAGATCAAGGCTTTATTTTTGGTGTATTCATACAATGGAGTAGTAAGCAAGTGACAGAGCAAATATTTTATGTATCTACATGAATCAGCCTCCCAGCATGTGAGGAAAATACACCAAAAATGAAAAAGCATAATGTGCTTCTCTTTACATAAACCTCAAAAATAGGCCAAGACTCATAATTATTACCTCTGGTAGAAGAGGCATGAGAGAGCCTTCTAGGGTCCTGGTAAAGTTACATGATCATGATGTGGGTGGTGGCTACATGGGTGTGCAACTTTCTAAAATTCCACCACTGTGTGCTTTTCTTGTATGTGTAATTCTTTGATAAACAGACATGTGGCAAAATGGTCATAGTATTTATAACTGAGTTGTATCATAAGTGACACTTAATTCTCTTTACATTATACTTTCATATACTTTTCAAATAGATAATATTTAAGCTTTTGAGGGTGATTTGCATTTTCTATTCACTTTGATGCAAGCTTCTTCTCTTCATCTCTTCATCCCCATTGCCCTTTTCCCAGTTCATGCCTTCAAACTATCTCGTCTCAGCTGTCTCAGTGGTCTCTGGACCAGTCTTCTTACCTTCAGTTTTGTAAATAGGAGGCAAGATTATCTGCCAATATTAATATCTGATATTGGTCAGTTTTATGGACCGTAAGACAATCCCTTAACTTTGAAGCAGTTGTTCTTGGTAGCTTTTTTGACCGCTGGCTCTCTCTCTCTTTCTTAAATCACAACACATAGGAGTAATATATTCCTGCAAGCCACATAACACATTCCCATAAAAATGAAAATGTTATGCTAAGTAAAAGAAGCCAGACACAAAGGTCACATATCGGATGATTTCATTTATATGAAATACCCAGAATAGGTAAATTCTTAGAGACGGAATTCAGATTGTTGGTTGCCAGGGCCTGCGGAGATAGAGAGAAATTGATCAACGGGTAGAGAGTGGTCCCAGCCCCAATTCATATATTGAGATCCTAACCCTCAGGACTTCAGAACATAATTGTATTTGGAGATAGGGTCTTTAAAGAGGTAATTAAGTTACGATGAAGTTGGCAGGGTGGGTCCTAATCCAGTATGACTGATGTTCTTTAAAGAAGAGATTGGGACACATGCATACAGAGGGAAGACATTGTGAAAAGACAAGGAAAAAGACAGCCATCCTTAAGCTAAGGAGAGAGGCCTAGAGCAGATCCTCCCCTCATGGCCCTTAGAAGAAACCAATCCTGCTGACACCTGGATCTCAGATTTGCAGCCTCCAGAACCATGAGAAAGCACTTTTCTGTTCTTAAAGCCACCCTGCCACTGTTACTTTGGGATGGCAGCCCTGAGAAACAGACACAGGGGTCTTGCTTTGGAGTGACAGAAACGTTTTGGAACTAGAGAGAGGAGGTGGTTGCACGACATTGTGAATGCACTATATGCCACTGAATTGTTCACTTTAAAAAGGTTAATTTTATGTTATGTGAATTTCACCTCCATAGATTAAAACAATCAGATCCCCAGATCCCCTACCATATACCGATTGAGCAGGCCATTTTTCTTCTCAAAAGACAAGAGCTTTATTCTCCAGAGAAGGTAAAACAGAAGCTCTGAGGAAAAAAAAAAAATCAGAAATTTTGTGAGCCAGTTGTTAAACTGCGCCGTTATTAAAAGTTAAAAATAGGGGTGCCTGGGTGGCTCAGTTGATTAAGCGACTGCCTTCGGCTCAGGCCATGATCCTGGAGTCCCGGGATCGAGTCCCGCATCGGGCTCCCTGCTCAGCAGGGAGTCTGCTTCTCCCTCTGACCCTCCCCTCCTATGTGCTCTCTCTCATTCTCTCTCTCTCAAATAAATAAATAAAAATCTTTAAAAAAAGAAAAAAGTTAAAAATAAAGAACAAAGATAATTGCTCAAAATTCTCACTTATTATTTTACTTTTTTTTTTTTACTATTATCTATGCTCTTGAGGTTATTTGTATCTCATATATCAATGGTGGAAATACTATACAATGACATGCTACTGCACAGCTCTTTTCAGCTTCACCTCCAGTGAGATCTTGGTACCTCAAAATTTTCTGTGGTGTGAGTTTTCATGTCACAGAAATAGGCAAAAACAACAAATAAGGGCTTTCTTTCAAACTTTTTGTCTTTCTTTCTCTCTCTCTCTTTCTCTCTTTCTCTCTCTTTCTCTCTGTCTCCCTCCCTCCCTCCCACCTTCCCTTCCTCCCTTCCTCCCTTCCTTCTGACAGCTGGTTGTCACACCTCAACCAGTATACACCTCTCACAAACGCTCATGATCATAGAAGCAAGTCTCAACCCTGGACAGACCAGAACCCCCAGCAGAATCTGCCCTTGGAAATGTTCAGCCACGTTCCTCAGTATATTCTGGCTTCCTCCTTGTTCACTGTGGTGCTGTCGGCCCTGGAAGCCACGTGATATCAGCCAGGAAGAGCCAGGGCCCATGAGACGGCCCTGTCCCTTCAGGGGAGCTCCCGGGCGAAGCTGCACCCACAGCTTCGAGGCCGACAGCAAAGGAGGCTCCCCGCAGCTAGGGGCCAGCCGGACTCCTGCTCAGGGATCCCGGAGCTCCTGCCTGCCACACTGGCGCCTCCTCTGGGCCGCCGCTGCCTGGCCTGACGCTCGGCTTCCTGTGTGTCAGGGCACGAGCAGCAGGCCCTGAGCCACTGTAAATGTTTGCTGGAGACTGAGCAACCTGGCCTGGTAGCAGCTGCAGCCGTGTTCGCTGCCAGAGCCTCTCAGAGGCTCTGAGTCCGTGGGTTCATTGGTGGTATGGGAATAGCAGCCACGAAAAGGCCTCCCAAGGTGAGCCTGGCTCTGCCAGCCAAGCCAGGACTATCGCCTTACCTGGGAAGGAGAACATACAGGTCGAAGGGCAGGCTTCATTATTGCTGCAATCATTATTCCCTGCTGGGAGCCATCAGACCTGCCTCTGTTCCTGGGATGAAGTATCTACCTTTTTCTGAGCAGGGAGTGATGAGCCAAAACCCTGTGACCTCTTTATCATGGATCCCATCACTGCCAGCCCCTGATGCCGGCCAGTACCAAGTGCTTAGTATATCACCTTTAATCCTCTTGTCCACTCCCAAAGGTAAATGTTATTATCCTTGTTTTACAGATGAGGAGAATAAGGGTGAGGAAAGTACTGGAAGAAGTTTTGAATCAGAGTTTGCCGTAGAGCCTGGATTCAAGCTCAGGTTCCCTGGGCTCTGCAGACAGTGCTCTCCTTGCTATTCTCACAGTCACAGTCCTGTTCAGGCCCTCCCATGTGGACTAGTTCAGGGCTTTCCAACTTGAATGACTGATGCTTACTCATCCCCCATCTTGCTTCAAGCTTCCTACACACCCCTGGCAGGTTAATCTCCCTAGAGCTGTGGATCGCCGTACAGGCGTGAACAGATGGGTGGAGGTATGAATGTAGATACAGGTGTGAGCTGAGACATGGGTCCAGGTATGGGCATGGGCACAGACATGGATATGATTTATGGAAGATTCAAGAGGTCCCGAAACATGCCTGGATCAGTTTGTGTCTCTAGATCCTATCAGAGTACCTGGTTCAGAGCAAGGGCCCAGAAAATACTGGTGGAATTAAATTGAATGGACTTTCATTCCCTCAGTCAAAATTTCAGTAACTCCTACCAAATAATGGAAGTGGGTACTAAGGCCTCACATCAACGTCTTCACCATCCAACTCCACCTGACCTTTTCAGTCTTAACTATGCCCAGCTGCTGTTCTAAACACACCTGACTCCTCCATGGTCCCTAAACCCCATAACTTTCCTACTTCCATGCCATTGTCATGCTCTTCCCTCTATCTGAAATGTCTTCTCCAGCCCTGCTGTGCCTTCTGGAATGTCATGGCCCATTTTAAATACCACTTCCTCCTTGAAGTGTCTCTTTTACCCCTTTCATGAAATGTGATGTTTCCTTCCTCTGGACCTCTTAGAGCTTTATACCTTTCTGTGGCCTAACCTTTTAATGCCTTAGTATTTTAATCACTGAAGTAATAACTCCCCCCTGCCTGGAATGGCCTTTATCTCTTTTCTTTCTCATGTTCATGATCCCATTTAATATCACCTCCTGTGTGAGGCCTTCTGAACTCTCCTAGGCAGTTACTCATTCACTCCCCAGTACTTCTGGAGCATATGAACATCCTCCATAAAAACACTGGCAATTGGTATTACCAGGCACCCTCTCCTCAACTCTCAAGTCTGTTGAAGGTACAGATGATATCTCTTTGAGCTTTCGTTTTGGCTTTTACACAGTGTTAGCTACCGAGCAGGAACTTCGTAATTATTGAATGAATAAGTGCAAGATGATTGTTGAATGAATAAGTGCAAGATGAGGAAGACAACTGTCCTGTCTGTGTTTCCTACCTTCTTTCTCTGCCATTCTACCTGTTTTGATTTCTGCCATCGGTATGCCATTTCTAAGATCACAGATGTAGTCTAGTCATGGGAAACCAGAAAAGGAAAGCTAATCTGTGCTCAAAAATGTCGGAAAACATGACAATAGATTGTCTGATCTAAGAACCCAGATCTCATCAGTTAGGATGAGAATAAATTGTTTCCACCAAACGAGTCAATGAAAATAAGATTGTGAATTTATTTGTAAAGGTTTTTATTTAAATTATAGTTAGTTCATATACAGTGTAATATTAGTTTCAGGTGTACAATATAGTGATTCAACACTTGCATACATCACCCTGTGCTCATCACAAGTCCCTCCTTAATCCGCATCACCTATTTAACCCCCCACCCACCTCCTTGAAGGGATACTTTTAATGTTGCTCTCAAAATTAAAAAAAAAAAAGAATGCTATACTGGTTTATAATGTAACAATAAAAACAGTGAGGATATTTGGAACTTATGTTCTAGATCAGAACTACGCTCATTATGAGGAACATCTTAGCTGACTTAGGACAGGTGGCCAAAGAACTGCGTATTTTTACCAGGAAGTCATCCCTGGGCAAAAACTGATAAGAAATAATCAAATGAATTAATCAGAAGAGAAACACAAAAAATGCAGACATTTCTGCATCTTAACCTCCTACCACTTGGGACAGCTTGTTTTCTTGACCCAGTTTAGAGATAGGCAGTTAAATATCCAAACACTTCAGTGATAAATTCAAGGTCACTAAACAGACAAATGTCGAATTTGTGGTTACTGCCTCTGGTTTTCTATAGAAGAATCCTCAGTTTCAGGCAAACTGGCCTTGTCACCAGTGTTTCTTCCTCTGACTTCTGTGCCATTACCCTGGGCCATCTCATCTGCTAAGATTCCTTGCTTAACATGACTTAAAGAGCATTTTGGCAAATATAAGCTAAGTCCTCCCCCAAATCTTTGAGGTTGGTGTCACTGTCCTCATCTTACAGATGAGGCTCATTGTTAAGACCTCACAGTCATGTAGCTGTTGAGCCAAGGTCAAAAGCCTTGAAGAACTCCCTCTTGCAAAGCTGTTTCCACCACCTGTTTTGTAAAACCCATTCCCAAGGCACAACTCGAGGATCTCCTGAAAACATCTTGATCACCCTCCGTGGAAGAAGGAGCTCCTTCGCTCCTCGAAATGTCCATGGACTGTGATCTAAACACACCTGACTCCTCTAATCACAGAGATCCTCTAATCACAAGCTTTATTTATTAATTGGCTTATTGCTCCTTGTCCCACACATCCATGAGGTGGCAGCTTCTTGTAGACAGGGCTTGTGTACCTTACTGTCCTTTATCTACTAGTTCAATGATATTTTCCCTGAGAACTTCCTATCAAGTCTTAAAGGAAGTCCAGGAAACCTAGGGTCATCTTCAACTACACAACTACACTTCAAACTACACAAAAACAGAAGACATTAAAATTGCTTTACCTGTGTAATGCACTAATTATTGCCAAAAAAGAAAATCTAGCTTTCATACAAAGTTCCAGTTGGTATTAAACTCATGGAGGAAATTTAAAGACCCCAACATGGCTAAACTATGTAAATCTGTGGCCCACACTGGGCAGGAGGCACAAGCCAAAAGGTTTTCCTCCCCCTGTAATTTAACTTAGTTTAGTCTTGGCACACAGTCATGCTTAAAACACACTTGATAGGTGAATGGGTTGCTAAACAGAGATATAAATACATGAAGAATATATAAATGAACGTAAGAACAAATAAAACAATAATGCTTCTTTTCAGTAATGATTTTTGAAGAATATTAATAATAAATTTTTAAGCCAAACAAAATAATCTGAACAGTGTCATCCCTGTTTAAGTTGTCTACAAACAAAGCATAGTTCTCATGATCCCTATAAGTCTGTTTTGACAGTATGGCTGCTATGTCTGAAATATCTACAATCCTTTTGTTTATAATAGCACCTTAACTGGATGATTTAAATGGGTGGAGATTGCTTTTAAATTTTTCTACAATTACCTAAATGCACATTTCAATTTTCCTGAATTGTGCAAAAGTAATTTGGAAGATTAATTTCTGAAAATACCTGGTGGAATTTGCATACACCAGGCATAATTATTACTGATATTTGCATAGTTCTCCCTGCCCACATGCATGCACTATTACCAACTGCTACACAACCCATGAAATTATTGAAGAAGTTGCTGTCAGTACAATGTGGATTCATCAATAAATGTTCAGCTTCACAGAAGAAAAACAAACTTTAGTGTTCAGCTGCAGAAGTGTGACATTCCGTTTTATTTATTTATTTAGGGCAAAATTTGGAAAGATAAATCCATACTAAAAGAATATGGCAGTCTTTTGCAATATAGATTAATGTTATTGCAAAAGAATCTCTGAGGTTCAAGAGAGATTGAAAACACCACTGAAAAAGCTAGAAGAGTGGGAGGGATTGGGGAATGATGGTGGGAAAAGAAAGTACGTATAGCCATGCTATAGAGGAGTGGGGTATCAGAATGTATGCAGAGAGTTCCACCATACAATGTTAGGAAGCAAATTTGCAAAGATTTGGATTGTGGGGTTCTCAAATGCTTGGTGAATGTTTGAATAAGTTGACTAAGTGCTTATACTAGTTTTTGTGAAAAAATGTGAAAGACATAAAAGACATGTTTCTTTCCTTTAATCTGCTTGGATGACAAAACAAGTGGAAAGAAGCACTGAAAGAAATTATGCAGGAAAATAATAATAGCAAATACTTATGTAACACCCATCTAAGTGTGGTTAGAAGACAAGTCGTATAGTAGAAAGAGCCTGAATGTGGGACTTTGATGACCCTGTGCATGATTTCCAGTTCTGCTCCATTCCAGTTGTTTGATTTTGAGCAAGTTCATACTTTTCTGAGTTTTAGTTTTCCCTTCTGTAAAATAGAGATAACAACAAGTCACAGAGGGTTGTCTTGAAGATTCAAAGAGATCATTTTGTTAAATATTTAATACATGGTATGAATTTAATAAACGACCACTATTGCAGTTCTCATTTTTATCACCCTCAAAATTCAATAAACACACCTCACACTCATTAGGATGGCTATTATAAAACAAACAAACAAACAATAAAACAGAAAGTAATGGTACAACTGCTGTAGAAAACAGCATGGTGGCTTCTCAAAAAATTAAAAATAAAATTACCATATGATCCAGCAAGTCCACTGTAGGTATATACCCAAAAGAATTGAAAGTGGTTGACCCGAATAGATATTTGTACACAAATATACATGGCAATATTATTTACAGGTAAATACAAGGTAAAAACTACCCAAATGTCCATCAAGTGAATGGATAAACAGTACGTGGCATATCCATGCAATGGAATATTATCCCACAAATACCATATGATTCCACTTATATGAGGTACCTAGAATAGTCAAATTCATAAGACAGAAAGTAGAATGGTGATTTCCTAGGGCTAGCTGGAGTAAAGAATGGAGAGTTTGTGTTTAATGGGTATAGAGTTTTAATTTGGGAAGATGAAAAAGTTCTGGAGATGGATGTTGGTGATGGTTGCACAACAGTGTGAAGGTACTTAATGGTACTGAACTGTCCACTTAAAAATGATTAAGGTGGTTTATGTTGTGTATATTTTGCCACAATAAAAAAAAAACCCTCAAGATTTAATCAGATTTGCAAGAATAATGAAACAGCTATAGTAAAGCTGTGAACGTGAAGCCACGGAAGACTCCATGTTCCTTCATCTCTAATCTGCTTCCCTTATCCCCAGGTGATCCTGAGACCTGAAAGTCTTTATTTTCCATGGTCAAGTGAGCATGCATGCACACGCGCATGCACGCACACGCACACACACACACACACAAGAGTCTCTGGGGCCCATGGAGACACAACCTGGAAACGGGACTTGCCAGGATTAGAGAGCCAAGGCCAGCCCATGTATCACTCACCCAGAAGACAGCCCTCCATGGAGAAAAAGAACCTCATAGTCTCCTAACAAAGAGGATAATAAATTCCGATTAGCCAAGGAAGCTCTGAGTCTAAATACCAGCAAAGCTCAGCCCCTGCAAGTGGGGACGAATTATCTGAAAGGTCATCCTGGAGACACTGAACAAAGGCCTTGAGCAGCTGGGTCCCTTAATTTGAGGAAACACTGAAGCCTTTAAAGAAGCCAGAGGCAGAGCTGGAGAGATGGGAAAGTGGAACGGCCTTCTGAGCACAGAGAGGATTTAATAGGAAGGGAAACACAAACCCCACAGGAGGCGCTGGGGCCTGGCAGCCATCTCTTCTCAAGGCCAGGCTGAGGGTCTCCGGAAGGAGCTGCCATCACCCAGGCTAGGCTGGGGGCCCTGTTTGGCACTGTAATAAAACAGGATGGCTGTGATCTCAGCGATTAAAGCTCGAAAACCACAGGCGTCAGGGAGGGAACAGGCTCGGAGTAATAGCCTGCCATACACCCTGTTCACTCTTTTCCAGGCTCTGAGCTGCTGACAGAGCCCTGTCTGTCTCCAGAAAATTCCAGAGGCCTCTCAGGAATTTAAGGCCAGGCTTTGGCCAGTGGCCCCTTGCCTGGGTCCTGTTGTCACAGTCCCAGAGGTTGTAAGATGGAAAGCTCCGTGGGAGGGCCAGGTGGTAGGCAGGAAGTGGCCTGCTGGCCTGGAGCCATTCTTGGCTTCCAGGAACCCCTCCCTCTGTCTGAAAAATTGAGGGAAGGAGAATGAAAGGGTCATCTTACGGAGGTGAAAAACTGCGTGATTTGCCTCTTCCTGTGCCAAGGGCACCTGAAGGGTAGAGCTGAGTCAAGTCACTGAGTCTCTCAAGGAGCAAGGGACTGGACCAGGTATGTGCCTCACCAAAGACTGTGCCAACAAGCAAAAAAAAAATGAGGGATCTTACATTGTGGACCGAGTGCTTAACAGAGATTTTCTCATGGATGTCAATCCTCACAATAGCTCTTTATACAGCAGGTATTGTTCTCACTTGAGATAAAAAGAAACAGTAGAGCCAAAAGTTGAACTTACTTCTAGATGGCTTTAAAATCACCTCCATTGTTCCGTGCTGCCCCTCAATTAGGCCTCTCACAAATACCAACTTCCTACACCTTACAAATTGGTTCTCATTCATACATCTGAGGCTTGGTGAAGTTTTGTAGCTTGCCAAACATCACACTGTTAGTGAGTTACAGAACTGGGACTGGAACTCATTTCTGGCTAATTCCAGAGTTGATGTTCTTTCCTCCATGCCTCATATATCCCTAGTTAAAATAATCCTGTGGCTTCTTGCCAATCAGCAAACATTGTGCTCCTTCTCTCTTCGAGTCTAAGCCCTTTAAAGAGTAGCTCAGTAATTGTGCTGCCCCTGTGCCCCCAGAAGTCACAATTTATTGCAGAATGAGGTGATATGAAACAAAACAGACACATCTTCCAGGACAAAGAGAGGCTGTCTGGATTGTACAGACTTGATGACTTTTATTGAGAAGATCTGAAGCTCATTTTTGTATAAAAAGTGGTAGAGGAAGGTAGCAGTATGTACTTGAATTGATATATGTTTAGTTCCCACTCTGGCAAATGCTTCTAGTTTTTTCTTGTTTGGGGTGAGGTAAGACCTAGTGGGCCTGAGCAATGGAAATGGCCAATCATTTCTTGAAGGGAAATTAGCTGTCATTGCCCAAAGCAATAAAAGTGGGTCCTTCCATAGTGCATGTGGCCCAGCAAATGCAGGTATCTTTCTTCTCTTCAGACTTCAGTTCTGGAAGTTGTTCGTGTACATAAGAAACATATGCATATATCATCAGATACTTCTCTTATTCCCTTGGGGGAAATGTTGCAAGAGCAGGAACATATGAATTGAGAGGAATGGCTATCATATAGGATATTGCTTAACACCTTATAGTTTCGGTCGAAATGACAGAGCCCATTTTAAGGGCTAATGAGCAGGAAATAGTTAAACAGCTAAGGCTTGGAAGAGACCCCCTCAGATTGTTAGAGAACAATCCTAGGGCCCGTCAGCTCCCATGAACACCATCCTTGCAGCAGAGATGGTCATGGTAAAGGAAGCACTAAAGATGGGATGTCGTGATCAATGGAAGAAAGTCTTCCATTGCAAGATTTGTGGTTCCAAATTATGTGCAGTAGATATTTTGAAAAATATTCCTTCCCCAAATGTCTATAAATGCTAGTCAAAATACAACAAACATCCTTTTAGATGCATGGCTGAGATCACAAGAAAGAGAAATCCTCAAAGTTTAGAGGTCAGAAATGAGGAAGAAACTCAAAAGCAAGGTTGTAAGCATGTGTGCTGATGCCGTCGCTGCCCTGACATGACCGAGGGCAGGCATGGTCACTCTCAATAATCTAGGGGCTAGGATTTTAATGCCCATGTTGGGATAGGAGATGAGGTGTATGATGAAGCAAGGTAGGGAGAGTCAGAGCTCAGTCATTTGCAAAACAACAGGATCCATGAAGAATAGCACATTCAGTAAAAGGATAAACCAAAAATAATCTGCCTATCCCCAAAGGGAAATGACAAGAAAGCTTGTCTTCCTCAACTAGCTTGCAGTTAGGAAAAATACCTCCTTGAAATTTGTAACCACCAACTTGCACCACAGTGTTTTTGTGGCCCTTATTTATACTAACTCATGATCCTGAAACCCTCAAGCTGGACTATTACACAAAATAGGTTCTAGATTTATAATACTCCTGGATTATCTCCAAGAAGCAAACATCACCACTTTTATGGGCAAACACCCTCAGTAAAAAAAATGAGCATGATTTCCACAAAGACCCTGGTCTCAAGATGAGCCCTCAATCCAAAACAAAAACGTATCTCAAAATTGATCTATCATGAGTGATTGTCAGCAGAAACAAAAATAGAATTACATTCTAAAGAACTCAGATAATCCATTTCAAAGATACTATAAAACAAGTGTACTAAATAGTTTAAAGGCATAAAAAACAGCTACCAAAAAATGAGATACTCCAAAAAAAAAAAAAAAGAATAGCTACTTTAAAAAGAATGAACTAGAATTTCTAGAAATGAAAACTATAATCATTGAAATAAAAAATCCAATAGTCTATACCTGGAGAAAGACCTCATGAGCCACCTGATAGACTTGAAGTCATAAATGGAAAAATTGAGACCATCCAACACAGTAGAAAGAGCATGGACCTTGGGGTCAGATAGGCTGGGCTGAATCTTGCAGAATGGGTACCACATCAAATCAAATAATAGACACTAGTACTTATGAAGTGCTTATTATGCATAAGGCACTCACTGTAGTAGACACATTGCACATTATTTCATGGAATCCTTACAATAATCCTATGAGATAAGAATCATTCTCTCCATTTTAGAGGTGATAAAACTGAGACTTAGGAAGGAAATATCTTGCCCCCGTGTTATATCAGCAATGAAAAGAGCTGGGATTCAAATGCAAGTCTGTCTCACCCTAAATCTTAACCAACTTAACGACTAGGTTTTAAGTTTTATTGCCTGCCTCATTAGCTTCAAATCCAATTTTAATCAGCTGTGCAGGCGTCCATTGCCTGAACATAGGAAAAATTTGTTTTATTATGAACTTGCCTCATCTTGAGGACCCAATACAGCCTTTCAAGAATGTAGTTTATAGCTCTCTCCGCACTGGTAGCAGCGGAGTTTGATCTGCAGCTCACACTGTAGGCCAGGGGATTGTGGAAGACTTGAGGGTTAGGAAGATGTCTGATGTCGGTGAGGCAGTGGGCAAGGCCAGAAGCCCTCTAAGTCTGTAAGGCTCAGACAGATAGAAGTGATCAGAGCCTGTCATGGAAGAATCTGAGAAGTCAGCACAATGCCAGAGGATTGGGATGACTTTGAAAGTCCAGGCTAGCAAAAGGTTCCAGAACTTAGTAGTTCAGATGGTTAGAAAGATCAGTATTATAAAGGTGCTGTTCTGATCTGGATCAGGAATAAAAGTTATCTTTTTTCTGTTCTCTTATTCTCTCATATTTCCAATGGAGGGCTGGCAGCTCAGCCCCCAGAGGAAGCCTGAAAACTAGAGATGACCCTTGCCTCTGACTTGGCCAGAGACAGAAGCCATAAAATCATCGGGCTGTTTGTTTGATGTGCCCCAGCCCAGGCTATATCTCCAGAAGGTGATAATCCCCTATTAACACTTTGTGCAGGTGACCATATTACTGAAGTTGTTATACAAATATTAAAATTCACTAGAAGCATTTCTAGGAATACGTATTTCATATTCCATTGCTAGTTTCTCAGTAAATAATTAAGCATTTCTAAGAAATAAATGCAAATTGCTGGAAATCTTGCAAAAATGGTTATATGAGCAACATAAGTGTAATGCCTATGAATAAAAGCAAAAGCTAAGAAAATGTACATTGTCATTGTTGCATGACTTTTGAGAGGCTCTTGGATGGTTAGCAAGGCTTGAAATATTTGCAATTATAATGATAATAGGAATATAATTTTTGAAGTTCTTCTCTCAATGAATTCCCCAGTTCTCTAGAGTAGATACCGTTAGCCCTAATTTACAGATGGGAAAACTGAGGCAAGCATAGTTAATGGAAATTACCCAAGATCAAATAACTGCTAAGTGACAAGGTAGACTCCAAATTCGAGGTTCTCCGATTCCAAATCCTATGCACTTTAGCACTCACAGAAATTGTTTAAGGTGAAATTTAACAAAGATAAATTTAAGGACCTGCCTGAACTTATGCCCAGAGTACCCATCAGACAAACATGGGAGAATGTCCCAGTGGCCCATTGATAAAAGGCTCAGGAGGTATGGACAGCAGGAAGAATAGCATAAATAGCATACATTAATATATGTGACATGGCCACAAAAACTGAGCCATTTGTGAGTTATGCTACATCAGATGACTTCTGGAATACCTTACTTCATTTTGGGGTTCATGCTCTAAGAAAAAGATGGATGAAGTGGAGGATGATTCCCAAAGAGCAAACAAGACAGTAAACTGCCACAATGATGAGAAAGTGTCAGAAGATGAAAAACCTCAGCTTATTTGATTTAGAGAATCCATGATGAGACTTCAAGATATTCCCACTCCAACACAAATGTGCCACTCCAGGACTTTTGAAAAGAAGGGAATTACTTCTTGGGATACTACAGTGGTTGCAATACTAAACCTGGAATGATACTTGTCTGGGTTTGAATTCCAGTTCCATCACTTACCAGCTGTATGACCTTGAGTAGTTGTCTAACCTCTCTCTGCCTCAGTGTTCTCATGAATAAAATAGGACTAGTAATAGAAACTTTCACGTAGGGTTGTTTTGAAAACTAATTGGGTTAATAAAATTAATAAATTTAGCACAAGTTATTGCAATAGCAGAGCGTAAGTCTCATATTATTTGTTGTTGCTACTGTCCCTTTACCAATTATGAAAGTCGTGAGCTTCCCAAGAACAGAATCAATTTCTCTAACCATGATGGCAGCTTGGAGGTTGCCCCCCACTTCCTGAGCCTCTGGGGATATCTTGGGTGAGTCTTCCATTTGTATGAAGTGTTCTCAATGCCTGGAACATTTGGACCACAATCCAAACCAGCCCAAAGAACAGAAATGCCCTGAAAACAACCCTTAAATTTGCCATCCTCTGTTTACTGGCTGTGGGATCTAGAACAAGTTTCTTAGTCTCTCCCAGTCTCAACTGCCTCATCTACAAAACGCCTTTGGGAGTAAAGATGACCGAGAAAATGTACATGGCTGTTCCCCCATGTTATTTGCTCAGGACATGTTATTTTGTTCCCATAACTCAAGAAGAGAAGCTGTGACAATGTGATAGTTCTGGAATAAGCTCATTTAGTCAAATAGGTCCTGGGTGTCATGATGCTGTGAACACAGAGATGAATAAAGTCTGACCCCAATCCTGAAAGTGCTCATGGCCTGGAAGAAGAGACAGTAAATAAACAAATAAGGCCTTTAATAACATGGCAGTTGCTGGTGACCTCAGCCAGGTTGGGATCCTGGGGCGGGGTGAAGCCAGCCCTCACACTGCAGTGTCTTGAGAAGGAAGCAGGAGTCGAAGCTGGGACATATGGCAAGAATAGAGCACATTTAAGAAGCTTCTATGGAGAAGAGAAGGAAGGGGGAAAGGGAGACCCAGAGTTATCCATTGGGGTGTGTGTGTGTGTGTGTGTGTGTGGCCACATTTAGAACCTGAAAAAGCCAGTGAAGAGGTAGTAATTAAATATCAATACGAAAAGGACCACCTCTGTGTAAGGCTGATTGAAACTCCTGGGGTGTGTTGTCAGCATTGACAGACAGGGGTAGAGAGAGCTGGCCCTGTCTCTGCAGCTGGGTGGGAAGTCACAAGGGATACAGGAACAAAAGGACAGTTCCAGAACCTCCTATTCTAGAAATTCAGCCAGACCCTCAGCACCCCACAGAGATGAATCTCTTACTGAGCCTTCAGAGCCCTGCAGTCACCCATGAAGATGGCAGGAGTTTCCCAAATTCTTCCCCTTTGGGGTGGAGGGTCTGGGTGGAACACTTACAAACCACCCCCACACATTTGTTCCTTGCTTTGTTTTGTGTCTTTCCTTGGGAATCGGCACATTTTGCATGGAGGTTTGCACAAAGCAAAACTGCTCCAGTGTCAAATGGAAATCCAGCAGGCTCTTCCCAAGATGTACTGTTCCCTTTGTACGGGCTGCTGATTTGGGAGAGGGGGCCCAGGACATAATGCCTGTGCCTCTTGGGAAGCACATTCAGACAATGGTCTGTGTGTGAAAAGGGGAACAGATTAACCAGGACCAGGGTATCTCCCAAATGCTTTTCTTAAAGAAAGACTCTATTGCCGGGAAGCAAAGCACACACAAAAACAATACCTAAGCTAACAGAGTACTGGCTTTAATATACTCAGAAATAACAGAACACGGTCCGGCTACAACTTCCCAAATCCCCTCGAAAATCCTTTGCGAGAGCAGAGATGGTTTGTCAAATCTATACTCTTTGTTTAATACATTTGTTCTTTTGTTTGATCAAGGGGGGGAAGCCGTCTACCTCATTATATTGGGGGAGCGGCGTTCATTCCTTTGTGCTTCTTTTTCTTCTTCTAATCTTTATTAAAATCAAAAGAAGAGCCCCTCTAATCCTTCACATGATAATTTATTTCTCAACCTACAAAAATCAGAGTCTTCACTATTATTTTAAAAAACAAATCAATGCAACGATTTTAATTAAAAATGAAACAGGGTAAGCCCCCAAAAGAAATAGGCATTTGTTAGATCAACACACATACTTGTTTACAATTAATGGGCACCAGAGCTCTTGATGGTAAAGAATGTTTCCCTGTAGTTGGTAAATTCTCTGGACTTTCATTTGAGTCTTTAGAGAGAAAAACACATCTAGAAGTCTCCTAATGAAATGCCCTAATCCTGGGAAATTTTATGCTTCAAAATGTGCTCACCTCCCCCATTCTCTGCCAGCCGCCTCCCTGGCTGGAAGACTCAGTGGGTTCTATTTTAGCAGGGGTTATTCATCTCAGATAGCAGAGTAGGTTTGGTTTTCTCACAAGGAGAAAAAAGGGCTCTGTGTTAAGGAGACATGCTTTGGCCTGCCCGTTGGTGGGTGGGGCTGGTGGAGTCCATGGATGATCTTCAGGAAGGCTCCGGTTTCTCAGGCCATAGAGAAAACCACATGTAATAGGAGGTGGACTCCCGTGCAAATACCACTGGAAAAAAAAATAGTGATTTCCTAAAGGGAAACCTAGTTGAAACTGAACTTGAATATTTAAATGTATTCAGTATGTATTTATTTATTGAGAAGCTACTGAGTTCCAGCAATAGTGCTTAGGGATTGAATTTCAAGAGATGATCTTTCAATGAGTTTATCGTGGCTCAGCAGTCAGCCGGCACCCCTGAGTCAGGCCCTAAGCTCGGCAAAGGCAACACGGAGAGAGGAGTCACACAGAGTCCAAATTCACGGTTCAGTGGAGGAGGCAAAAACTGATGAAAGCTGCAGCTGTCATACATGCGAAGTGCTGTGGGAGGTCACACGGAGGAAGAGGAATCCTCCTTTGTTGTCACCTCCACCTTGAGACTGGGACAGGGAAGTTAGAAGAAGTGAATTTCACATGGGCTTTGAAGACTACATAAGACTTGAGTAAGTGTATAAGAACGAAGAGGAGGTTCGGACGCAGGGAACAGTGTGAGCAAACTCTGGGCATGAAAGTGTGCGTCTCAGCGTGACTTAAGTTCTGTGAGGGTATGAAGAGGGGAAGTGACATGGTGAAAATGGCAGAGGGGGTGCCATTTCCCTTTGTCTTGGCCTGTTAAGCTCTAGTTCATCCTTCCAATGTCAGCCTAAGCTTTTTCCCTGAAAGGCATTGCCTGAACTCCCTATCTTGGTCCTGGGGACTCCCCTGCCCTGTACTGTGTGTTCCTTGTTGGTCCCCCCCACTGAATTTTGTACCCCTACCCTGCATACTCTTCCTTCCCTAAGTGCCCCGCACAGTGCTTGCAAAGCGGGCTGAGAGCGGGGCACCAGGGTCAGACAACCAGATTTCCAGGGCCAAGGTAGAATGAGAAATGTGACCCCTCAGGGCAGTGGGGGCTGACCTGTCACAATCACACTTGGGATACCCAACTTGGGTTCCGTTCTTGTAAAAACAGACCATCTGAGAGGAAATACAAATAGTTAATAAGTATCAGAAGCATGGCTATGTTCACAAGTCATCAGGCAAAGAATTAGCAAATTATAAATAAATAACACCCAAGTCCAGCAATTCTGTAAGTATAATATTCTGGGGGCAATAACATTAGCACAGGTCTTGTGGAAAGCAATTTGGTAATACATATCAAAAATTATGAGTCATTCTGAACTAGGAATTTATCCCTCCCCCAAAAAAATCATTTAAAAAAAGTAAAATGCGTCTGTAGAAGATAATGCTCTTCTCAGTATTAGCCTGACTGAGGAAAAAACGTGAAACAACCCAAGTGTCTGACATTAGGGGACAGGCATACTACAGGAGAATCTACAGTGATAGCCATGAAGGCTATGAGAAGGTGTAAAAGACTTATGATACAATTTTAAATGAAAGAAGCAAACATTTTAAATGTCTATAATGATTATTATTACCTAAATTCTGAGCAGATTGAGATAAAGAAAATAAAAAAACTCAAAGTGGTTTTGGTTGACTAGTTTTCTTTTTCCAAATTTTATTTAGCATTGTTGTATTTTTTTTTCCCTTTTAAAAATGTAACAAATAGATGATTCACACAGTTTGGCATCAGGTCCCCTTGCATGAGCAAAAGAGGGAATTAATCTGAAGGAACAGAAAGCAGACCTCAATCACATTGGCCTAGAACACAACGTGACCTTCCCCTGGCTACTGCTGAGGCAGATCAGGGTTTTCAAGTGGATGGGTATCATTTGATAGCTGCTTTTTTGAGCCTTACTTCAAGAAAATAAAATGAAGTCATAATGCTCAGGGGGCATTGTGGTTTATGAACAGAAGTTCTTGTTCCCAGTTTCTTAGGGCTAAAGCAAATCTCCCCCGTCGTACACCATCTCCTGAGCGCAACACTCAGTCCCTCTCCTTTATAGCAGAAGAGGCAGCACCACGCCTTCATAAGAGGGTCCCCTCAGGAATCCCTTCGTTCTATGGCTCCCAGGCTCCTGACTCCCAACTTGCTTCAGGGGGCCTGGCCTGTATGAGTATATGGTTCTTAGACTTTCCCTTAACTGTGACAATAGTCAACGCCAACACATCATCCAGTTACTGGATATTTCTCTGCACCAGTCACCATGCTAAGGTTCTTATCTATGTTTTCTCATTTCGTCCTTACAGCTAACCATGTGGCTAGGTATTGCTATTCCCACTTGACGTATGAGGAAACAGAGGCTTAGAGAAGTTAAAAAAAAAAGCAGCTCAAGGTCAGAAGGCCAGGAAAGTGTAAGACCAAGCCTCAAACCAGGTTTGTAACCATAAAAACCGTGTCGCGACCACCAGTCCTCGAGACTGTGCCAATTTAGAGAAGAGTTGACATTCTCCTTTTTCTAGTGAAGAGTGTTTTGGGAAATTCCCTTCTCTCATTTGGCCTGAAAAACACCATAACTCTTGGGAGACATGACTAGTGCTTTGCAAGGCATTCGTATTAAATATGCATTACGCTGTTTAGCTTATCCTGGAGACGAGCAATTCACCTTTCTTTCCCTTCTCCACTCTGCATCTCTTTATACAAGGAAATTGGTGACCCTGGCGTGTGCATGACAGAGGGCAGGGGAGAGGACAAGCCGAAAAAGGAAAGGAATATGTGGGAATGAACTTAGCTCATGTCCAGAGACCCAAAGGAGGATGCCCTGTGGAAATGAGCTATGAAAGCCGAGCCAACAGGGCTGTCTGTCTGGTCCCTTCTGCCCACCGTGTAGCTTCAGAAGATAATTAGCATAGGTTAATCAGGTCAGCAAACTTGCTGGGCACTCTGACAAGCTGGGCAGCCTCAGGTTTGCTCCCAGTGGGCAAGACCAAAAGGGCTCTCTGGCTGCTCAGAAAAGAAAATCAACTGGGAACAATTGCTCTGAGGAGAAACCTAACGGCACCCCATGTGGGCTTCAGGTCACTAGGATCACTGGCAAAGGCTGCTGGCCCTTCTCATGGCCTCAACCAGGGTGAGCAGGCTGCTTTCGGCCCCAAATCTCCAGACTGTTATCACAAGTCTGGAACTGGTTTATATTCTAAAACCCTGGCAGAAATGAAATGTTCAGTTGGCTTTATTACAACAGGAGACGGAGTCTAGGACAGTGAGCAAAGTTAGTGGTATAATTACAAAAAAAAAAAAAAAAAAAGGCCAGTGCCCTTTGGAATGGCTGCATGGGGGTCTTTTACCCAGGTGAGGGGTGTGTGTGGGTGTGTGCATGTGGCGTTTTCATCTACTGCATGCGGTATAGAGGGAAAGGCCAGGGTTTGAAGTGAAGATGGGAATTTAAGCTCCTGGTGGGCACTTCGCGGCTCTGTGACCATCGGCAAGACACTTAACCCCTGTGAGGCACATCTGTACAATGGGAGTAATTATATCCACCTCTCCAGGGGGCAGGGGGTGGGGTGTGAGAATAAAGTAAAATCAAGTACATAAAAGCCCCCAGCACTGGTGAGCTCAGAAAATATGAGTTTCCCTTTCCTTTCATGATCATCATTATCAACACGCTCACCTTTTCATCGTCGTCAGTAACAGTAGCATCAACCAGCACCCGGACTTTCAAGGCAATCATGAAAACACCCCAGCTGCTGCTGAGTGGCTGGCAACAAGGAACTGGTGAGTAGTAAGTTATTTTGGGAGTCAGGTCTTATCAGCGCGCATCGAGTTCCTTGCAGACCTCTCTGTCAGTCATTCTTAAGCCCCTCGGATACCCAGAACCTGTCTCCTGAAAAGAACTGAACTATTAATGTCCCTCCTAGAAGAAGAAGAAAGGGAACCGGCTCCTGTGAATGTGGGTCAGGAATCACCAGGGTGGTAATGACTCAGTCCGCTCTGTGTTCTCTGGCCCTCCTTGGTCCTTCCATAAAAGCTCTCTGTCAGGAGCCCTGCTTGGCCATGGCGTGATCGCCTTTTTGTTCTACAGATTCCTGGATATGACTCACAGAACCGTTTAAGCACGTCTCTCTTCATGTTCCTAGGAATTTTCCTGACAAGAGTAGTCCCTATCCTGAGGCAATCATATTTCTCCTTGACTTCTCTCCAGTATCAGCTTGTTGCCTGACACCCCTGCATAGCTGATTTCATAACGTTGGTGGGTCTGGTTGCCTTTTCTTCAGATGCAAGCCTGGTTTCCCAGTGCTGAGGCAGCATCATGGCCCCAGTGAATCATTTATCCTCTGTGCCTTCCTCTTCAGCCCTCTGTGAGGCAGCGTTCTTGAAAATGTCACTTCCATCCAATGGAAATCAGCGCAATGATTTTTGGGAAATTATACCTAGAAAGAGAATCAAAAGTACTCGTATCCTGTGTCTCAGTAATTCTCCTTCCAGGAATCTGTTCTAAGAAAATAATCTGAAATAATTTGGTCACAGTGGCTGGTAGTTATTGCGCACTCACTGTGTGCCAACACTGTTCTAATTGTTGTATGTATATTGACTTACTTAACCACCGTAACAACTCCTTGAGAAAGTAGTAATATTACTCCCATTTTGCAGATGAGGTGAGCAAGGATCTGAGAGAGAACTGTGTTGATGTTCTTGCTCCTTGAGTAGATAAGAGCTGAGCTGTGCACCCAGGCCATCTGATGCCACAGGCTTTACTCTTGACTTCTTTCCTGGTGCTACCTCAGTGTGCAAAGCTCAATATTGAAAGGAAGAGGAAGAAGAAAAAGAAGAAGGAGGTAGAGGAGGACAAGGAACACATAGAAGAGTTAGAAAAGGAGAAAGAGGAAGCTCTCGGGGGAAAAAAAAGTTAAGGACTTTCAAAGGTGTGTTAAATATGAAAAAAAAAATTGTTAATAAAATGATGTTGTTTTACACTCTTGTCACTGAGGATCAACCTTCCAGAAAATTTGGGACCTCTATGCTGTACCAAAAAGTCTTCAGAAGAGTTGACCAAGGAATTCTCTTCCTACAAATTTACTACAGTGAATTAATTAAAGACAAGCAAACAGTTTTACCCAGGAAGATTAATCCAGTGTTGCTTATAACAACAAATATTAGAAATGACTCAAATATCCAATAGAGAAATAGTTAAGTATCTTAGGTTATATCTCCTCCATGGAGTAGTATGCACCAATAAAAGTGATCATTTCTAAGATAAGGTAGCAAATTGGGAAAATACTTATTATTTAATGAAGTACTGAAAGTAAAACCAAGATTGTGTAGAGATTACCATTACCATCAAAGGAAATACATTTTTGCACTGAGACAGACACCAGAGGGGTGTACAAAAATAAACCAGATTTTATGGTGATGGGATAGTGGATAGTTTTATTTTCACATGCTATTCTCCACATTATATATTAAATGTTCAGTGATAAAAAGGCGAGGAAATCTGTTGCAGCACAGAGGAAGTCTGGGGACAAGCAAGGAGATAGTGAGAAGGTATTGCCCTAATCGGATGTGAGATCCCAGTAGGGAACATGGACAGTAATGAACTTGGACATCAGTACAGTAGTGAACTTGGACAGCAGTTGGAGGGAGTCTAGAGATAAGATACAGTGAGTGAAGGCAAGAGGGGAATCACTAATGGTTCCAAAGTTCAGGGCTTGAACATAAAATAGGGAATAGCAGAAGAACAAGACTAGGGAGGATTTCAGAGATGTTATGTGGGAGATGCCAGTGGAATATGTTGGAAAACTGGGAAGAAGTTTGGAGCTCAGGATAAGGTGCGACCCTGGTCCCCAAGTGGCTGTATGTGCAGAGGATATCTTGGAGGCCATATCAAGATCTGAGCCCATGGTAATCCTTACTATATAGAGTGTGGAAATTGGACCTACATGTTACTTGTCAAGACTCACCTTAGTGTTGCCAAACTTAGAGTTCTATTAGTTATCTATTGCTACATAACATATTACCCCCAAAATTAGCAGCTTAAAACATTTATTATCTCATGATTTCTGTGGGGCAGGAATCCAGGTTCAGCTTATCAGCTTTGCTTCAAGATCTCCCCACATGCTATAATCAAGGTGCTGCTGAAGCTGCAGTCATCTTAATGATCATGTTAGGGGGAGTCCATTTCCAACTCACTGATGGGTCTGTTGGCAGGCTCAGGTCCTCCTTGGCTGCTGGTTAGAGACATCAGTTCCTTGTCACGTGGATCTCTCCTTCAGGTGACTCACAACATGGCATCTGAGAGAAAGACGGAGAGAGAATGAATCCAACAGAAAAGCCAGGGATAGTCTTTTTATAACATAATCTCTGAAATGATGTCACATTACTTCTACTATATTTTTTGTTAGAAGCAAAACAAATCCAACCACAGTCAAAGGTAGAGAATTACACAAAGCAGCAAATATACCAGAAGGTAGGGATCCCTGGGTGCCATCTTAGAGGCTGCCTCCTACAAGTTCTACAGAGGTAAATTGAAGCTATTCTATACCATAACCACCATCACCACCAACACCATCTTTGCCATATTCCTTCACTACTTACTGTTAAGAAAAATATGGAATTGAAGAACTATAGAATGTCAGACCTTGAAGTTCTCTTCAAGGTAATCCAACTTAGAAACCCTAAATGTGGTCTAGAAAGATATTGCCATTCTCCCTTCTCACACTCAACGTGAGACATAACCAATCATTCCATTCTCTTCCCCACACGCATGCTAGACTTAACCAGTCATTCAAGAACATTCTCCCACGAAACCAGGATCTGCCCTCAGACCTTCTCACCCAACCCAGAACAGAACACTCAATCAGTGAACTGTATTTTCTGTCACTGATCCAGTCCAGTCCTCTCATTTTACAGAGGAAAACTGAAACTCAGAGAGGTGAAGAGTTTACCCATAGTTTTGCAGTAGGTGGCAAAGTTGAGATTTGAATTCTGATCTGATGCCAGTGTCTATTCTCTTCCCATTGCTCACTGTCTACCTTACAACTCCACTCCCGGCAAGTTACTGTTCCATGCAGTATGGATTCCAATTCTAGCATTTAGATGGTTGTGTGTGAGTGAGGGTGTGTATGCGTATATCCTCTGACATATTCTCTTGTATGAAACAGTAAGCCCCGCCCACCCTCACGTGTTCACACATATGTACACACACATCTATGTAAATTTACACGTATATGTGCATATATTTTCTTGTTTCCATTCCCACCCAATCTGATCAACCCACATCACTTAGGGATGTTAACAAATTGTTCTCAGCGTCCGGTAGAGGAATGTGCAGAGTGCCCAGGGGAAGTATCTAAAATTTAAAGGACAGTGACCAAGGCAGAAAGTACTCATCATCTATATACTCCTTACACAGCATGGGGCCTGGCCTGTGATGTGCCATAAATGCTGGATGAATGAACACATGAATGAATGCTTACATGAATGGAATCAGTATTTCCCAATCATTAGTCATTCAGGCACCACTTCACTATTTTTTGCCATACATCTGTGTTATGTAAATTTAATGTTTCTCTTTAAATTGATTCACTTTTTAGGGCGCCTGGGTGGCTCAGTCGTTAAGCGTCTGCCTTCGGCTCAGGTCATGATCCCAGGGTCCTGGGATCGAGTCCCACATCGGGTTCCCTCCTCGGCAGGAAGCCTGCTCTCCCTCTCCCACTCCCGCTGCATGTGTTCCTGCTCTCGCTATCTCTGTCTCTGTCAAATAAAATAAATAAAATCTTTAAAAAATAAAAAAATAAAAAAATAAATAAATTGATTCACTTTTTAAACCTAAATAAGTTTTTTAAGCAGTGTAATTTGCCATCATAAATGGAAAAGGGGTTCTTCCTAAATCATATATAAATAAACATATCTATTTTAAAAATCCACAGACCACCTAGAGATCATCTCCTTGCATTCCACTAGGAGCAAGTGCACTGCAATAAATAAGTGAACGTAAAATCCCACAGCATGTTCACATTCGGTTCACGTTTGGGACTGCAAAGATGGCTCAAGAGGCCCTTTAGAGCCAGGGGTAGTGCCTGCCAGAAGGAGCCTTGCAAGAGTAATTGGTCTCTTTAACCCTGGGGAAAGATTATTGTAAAGCCTATGAAATATAAGTGGGATTGAAAGAGGTGTGGTCAAGGTGGCGGCAGATGAGATCCATTAAAATATTCTTGGGGGAGGCTGTTCTCACTCCCTTCCAGCCTACTGGTCACATTCATTCACGCGCTCATTCATCCAGAACATTCTCAGTGACTGTTGTGCCTGGTCCTGAACTAGGCTCTATGGAGACCAAAAAGAATAACAGCTCAAGAGCTCACAATCTAGCAGGGCTGTGAGAACTGCAAAAACAAACAAAACTCCTTCCTACTCTGACAAATGCTCTAATGGGGACACATGCAAGATGTTCAGGATCCTGGAGAAGCAAATGACATTGCTTAAGAAAGCCTTCACAGGATGCACAGAAGAGGTAACACCTGCTTCTTGTTACAAAGGACAGGTACGTAAGGGCGCAGAGCAGAAACGGCACGGGCAGTGGCCCGAGAGGTGAAAAACAATCCGCTTGACACCTGTGAGGCTGAAGCACTGAGAACCAGGGCAGGAGCAGTGGCCATAGGAAAAGAAGTGGGAGGGGATGAGGTTAATGATGAACCACGGACTGTAAGAGGCTGGCAGCCGAGTGACAGAGACTGGAATTTATCTTGAGGGCAAAGAAGGCCACAGAAGGATTTTAAGCAGAGAAATGAGGCAGCCAGTTCTAGATTTTAGAAAAGTCACTCTGATGTAAGTACTATATACACTCAGTTTTCTCCTCTGTGCCTTGGTGTCCATAAGTTGCTTCAGAAGGATAGCAAGAGAACTGAATTAACTCCAAGGTGGGGCACTTTGATTTCACATAGAAAGGCCAAATACTTCTATGGAATTAAATACCACCAGTCCTGAATTCCCATCCTCTTTTCTCTACCTTTTGTCACCCACTGGAGCCCAACCGCCCCAGGAAAGAAGATGTCAAAATGATTCAGAAGCATTTAATTCTGCTGGACAGATTATGTTGTAGTTTAAAACCAACCATAGTTAATTTGAATACAAAGCAATAAGAATGCCATACACAGAGTAATTAGCTCATCTAACAGAATTTAAAGGAGAGAGAATTGGTCAGGAGAGGTGGAGGTCTCAGCTTGGTCACTAACTGTGTGGACTTGAGCAAGTCTCAACCTGTCTGGGCTTCAGTTTTTCTCAGCTTTAAAATGCTAGGATGGGTTCTGAAGATCCCTAAGACTCTTCTAATTCTGATATTCTATGCTTTTAAGATGCTCTATACTTCTTGATGATGGGAGTTCTATAAATATCTGAGCTGAGAGCATTCTGGGTACATGAATTAAGCAGTGCAAAGTCTCTGGGGCCGGGGTGAGTTTGCTGTATTAAAAGAAAGCCAGGAAGCCAGTGTAGATATAGCACAATTGATCAGTGGAAAAGTGGTAGAAAATAAGGTCAGAAAGGTAAGCTGTGGCCAGATAAGGTAACACCTGGTAAGCCATTAAGTAGTCTGAATTTTATTCTCAGTATAATGAGAAGTAATTGAAGTCATTTGGGGAGGACAGAGCATAATTCTTTTCAAGAACACTGGCTGCTATGTAGAGAACAGGACTGGGTGGAAGGAAGAGGGAAGAGTAGAGGCAATGAGATCAACTTGTAGACTTTTGTAGTCCAGGCAAGAGAGAATAGTGACCTAGACTAGAAGTGTTGGTAGCCATGGAGGGAAGTGATGAGATTAAGGAAAAACTGGCAAAATTTGCTGATGAGTTGGATGTGGGAAACAAGGGGAAAAGAGAAATCAAGAATAATTTCTAGGTTTTGAAAAAGACTGAAAAGAATCAGAGTATTTTGAGGGGGAAAGAGAGAACCAAGAGTTCTTTCTGGCCATATGCAGTATAATGTACATAATAGACACTCTAAATATTCAGTAGGTAGTTTGTTATTTCATAACTCATGGAGGAAGTGAGGAGAAGAGATAAAAATTTGGAAGTGATCAGATTGTATGAGGTCACCCAAGAGTAAATGTGGATGGAGAGGAGGAAACAACAGAGAGCCACACTGAATCTTTGAGTTAGAGCAGAGATTGAGAAGCCAGCAACAGTAGTAATAATGGGTGGCCAGTGAAAGAGAAGAAAATCCAAAACATGCTATCCCAGAAGCCAAGAGAACAGAGTGTTTGAGGAAGGAAGAAGTAAACAACTTTGTCAGAACTCCTGAGTTTGAAAGTGGTACTGAGAATTCATCATTGGATTTGACAACATGTCGTTTTGGGTGACATTGACAAGTATGGTTTTAAAAATTGTTTTTGAAGGATTGTGACTCTAAGCCTGATTAGCACAGGTTAAAAAGGGAATTCAAGGGCGCCTGGGGGGCTCAGTTGGTTAAGCGACTGCCTTCGGCTCAGGTCATGATCCCGGAGTCCTGGGATCGAGTCCCACATCGGGCTCCCAGCTCGGCGGGGAGCCTGCTTCTCCCTCTGACCCTATCCCCTCTCATGCTGTTTCTCTCTCTCTCTCTCTCTCAAATAAATAAATCAATAAAATCTTTTAAAAAAAGGGAATTCAAGGTAGGAAAGTGGAGAGAGCAATTATGGATGGACAATTCTTTTTAGGAGTTTGCTTTAAAAGAGATGAAAAACATAAGATAAGACCTGGAAGGGAATGTGGATCGAGGGCAAGTTTTGTTTTCTTAAGATGGAAGACAGTAAAGCCTGTTTTTCTGCTGATAGCAATAATCGGTAGAGGGGGGAAATGAGGACAGAGGGAAGACAACTACAGGAACAAAGTCCTAGAAAAGGGGATACGCTCCAGTACATCAGTGGAGGTGTTGGTCTTAGTAAATGTGTGAACAATTCTTATGAATAAACATATAAATAGGAGGAAGGCTGAGTCTGTAAGTTAAGATGCAGATTGGTTGGTAAATTTGGTCATAAGAATAGGTGTATTTACCATCAGCTCATGACTCTTTCTTCAATCAAACAAGAAGCAAAGTCTTCATTGGAAAGTAAGGAGAAGGGAGCAGGGTAGGAAATTTGAGAAATGAGAAGCCTTGACCGTGGGTGTCTTGATTGATGAAAGAGTCAATTGACTAGACAGATGTGGCCAGATTGCCAGGTAGGGTAGAGGGCCCACTTGAGGTTTGTGGTCACCAACTGGAGGTGAGACCAGTGAGCATGTTTGAGTGTTTTTTTCTAGCCCATCAGTGACTGTGGGATAGGTATAAAGAGGGCACGGCTGGGTTCAAGGATTGAGCTTTGCTGGTTGAGAAAGATGGAAGAGTTCTACCACTTCCTACTTGAACAAACGTGGGCATGTTTTTGTTTGTTTCTCACTCTTATTTTCCTCCTTAGTGAAGCAAAGATAAAAATATCTACCTCAACAGGGTTGATACCATAAAAATATGTTGTTAAATAGTTAATATTCACCAAGAGATAGAATACTGGTATACAGTGTTTGCTCAAAATCTTCTTTATAAAGGTTTTACCCTTCTAATAGCTGAGGCATTTATATGACTTTAACTATATCTACACAGTGTCAAATAGCTTTATAAAAAGGAAAAATTCAGGCAACAGCTAGGTTGCTCCTATACCCACTTGGGAAGAGATCTGGATTATGCCACTTCTTAAGAATTTGTCGAACGAATCATTGAGCACTACATCAAAAACTAATGATGTACTATATGTTGGCTAACTGAACATAATAAAAAGGAAAGTGAGGAGAGGAAAGTGTAAAAAAAAATTTGTCTAAACACCTGGCATTATGTAAACATACCCTAAGTCATTTTGAATTACCACTATTTGTCTCTGAGACTATGGAGGGGTGGTAGGACTAGAAATGGGAGATGAAGTCATGCCCCTCAATTTTAGGTATATATCCAAGCTTTATTGAAAAAGATCCTTCTGGTGTTTGAAGTACAAATTTCAAATCACCATGTTTTCCCTCAGTTGCTTGGTATGTCAATGAGTTAAATTATCCTTCCTGAAATATGTTTTAAGGCCTGTAGATAAAATAGCAATACCATAATCACATTCCAAGGAGAAATCAGTACCTATAACAATACTAAATTTAACAACCCCTCCCCCCACCAAACTGATAGGCTCTCCTCTGTTTCCTTTCTTGGTGAATTAACCCATCTCCTAGGCTAGAAAATTGAGAGGTGTTGAAGCTTCATCTTTCCTCTCTCTCACCTTCCACATCTGGTTGATTATCCATTCCAGTTATCAGTCCTAGCTCCTAAATAGCCTTTCTACCTGCCAGAACCATCTCCATTGTCACTAGTTCAGCTCATCCTCATCTCTTGACTGTATTTTTCACCAACCTTCACCTATTTTCCTCTACTTTTTCTTACTTCTGAGACAACTGTAATGGCATTTGATCTTAATCTTGTGTCACTGACCCTTTGAGAATAAAGCTGGACATTATCCTCAGAAAACAAACCCATATACATATAAGACATAACTTTTTAACTACAAGTTTAAGGTATTCATCTCATCATATCTATGAACCTCTTGATGTTCACCATGTGATAAATGTTAGCATCATCACTGGTCCATAGTGGGTTTTAGAAATCACAACCCTTACAGCATTCTCTTCCCAAATAACTCCATATGTAAGGTTGTCATCAAAGTCAAGATTCCTCAATGTAGACTCAATGCTCATCCAAATCTTGCCACAGATTTTCTTCCCAGACTCAACTTGTTGCATCTGTAAATTAAATATATCAAATATAAAATCTTGCTTCATGCTCCACATCTCTCTACTCTTGGTGACTAGCTTGGTGCCCAGTGCTAAAAAGATTGAATAAATGTTTTGGGGGGAAGGAAGGAAGAAGCCTGCTTTTTATGATCTTGTTTTTTGGAGAGATATTCAAAAGGCAACATTCCTAAGAAGAACATGAGAGATGGCAAACATCTTTGGCAAATACTAATAACAACTTTACAAATCCTGCTAATCTCGTTCTCCTCAGCCCTGCTCACTAGATCAATACTGGAATCTATTATTTTAGTGCATTTCCACCTCCATTCTCCAACCCCTATTTCCCTAAGGACTCTACAGTTCACTGGTTTTTTCACTTATTAAAGTCATACCACTGATTTCTCATTCTGAAACGTCCTTAAAACAAAGTGGTTGAGAGAATGGGGTCTGGGTAAGAAAGTCCAAGATGAGAATCTTGGCTTTATCAGTGATTAGATGTATAATGTAAGGAAAGTTATTTAATCCCTCTGAGCTTCCTTCTCCTTATCTGGAAAATTAGTATCTGTATTATATCTAGGTAAATATCTAGATAAATATAAATATAGTATTGTATCTAGGTAGATAAAACATTACTTTCCAATTGCTTAGCACATTTCCTGGCACGTAGTTAATGGTTAGTAAGTGTTAGCTCTTTTATCCTAAGACTCAAACTACATTCCAATGGCTGGACATCTTATGGACCCTCAGGGAAAAACAAACACATTTGTTGAACACTTACTATGTGCTAGGCTATTTATAATCCACTGTCTCATTAATCTTCATAGTAACCCTAAATTAGTTTATTAGTAATCCCTTTTAAATATGAGGCCACTGTGGCTACAAAATTTCTGTCTTGTGCCTAAATTATACGGAGAGTGACTGGCAGGGTTGGGATAAATAATGTCCTGTGCTAGAATTTGATCTCCACAGAAGCCTTGGACTGTCCTTACTCAATCTCCACATTGCGTATGAGTAAACTCTAGCATTATGTCTTTTGTTGGAGATATCACTCCTATGTTGCTTCTCCTACTGTCAAGCTGGTGTTTCATATGGCTTCTCAGACCAGGATTAGAGACTAAATGTCCATACAGAGCCTACAAAAGCTTGAACAAAAATATAGTTTTAAGGCCCATCTCACCTTGGTGTTTTATAATTTTTCACTTTCTACTAAGCAATACAGAAATTTTTATAGAAAAATGAAAATATTCCATGGAGCCCTGGACTGATGACTTGGCTTTCATTATAGATTTATGGAGTTAGAAGAGACCTTAGCATCCTATCCAGAATCTCCTGAAATGATTAAAGACCAAACATTTGGAAAAGCTTGGTTTTGTAGGTTTCATTTCTTAGAGGATAGTGAGCTAACATGGGAGCTGACATTCTGGAATAATTGCTCACCAGAAAACAAGAACTGGTTGCTAAAGTTGAAATAACCAGAACCCCCAAAGGAAGATTTCACCTCTTAAAATCATCAAGGAAGACAAAGCCAGCCTAGACCTATTGGGAGGCAGACCCCAAACATTCAGAACCCAGGTCTGGAAGGAAAGAGGGTAAAGGAAGGCTAAGATACCTCCAGACATGTTGTGATTTTTCAATGATCAATGATGCCAAGGAGGATCACAAAGGGGAGAAAGCTGAGAACAGTGAGAATGCATGGAAAGCTCTCTGACATGCTCAGCTTTAAGAAATGGAAATAAGGACATGTAACCACAGAATCAAATGGGAGAATGCTATAGAGCTGCCTAGAGAATCAACAGAGCAAAGACCTAAGGGGATCACCATTGCCTGGTTTATTCTTTCATCCATTTGTTTAGCAATATTGATTGAGTGTCTGGCCTTGCCAGTAACTGAACAAAGATTCTTCCTCCAGTCTGAGCTTGAGCATTAGGGTGCTTCAGTCCTTTCTGATTCCTTCTGATCCATTCCATGCTTATTGTCTTTATTTTTGAGTCATGCATCTATGGTCTCCTTTCCTCTTTGATAGCAAGGCTACTTGAGTTGTGCTTTCCTGAATGAAGTAAATGTCTGTGCCAGTCAATGCACAATTGTCGTTTGTGACCTTCCTGAGGTTTCCTGTTTCCTCCTAATGCATTAGAAGAACAAATCAATACAGTCTGTGTCCCAGTACCTTGGGTAACTGCCATCTTCATGGTTACATCACTATCCAGGGCGACTGTGGAACACGGTGGGGCTCTTAACCCCAGGAGGAGTGAAGGGACTGGATTGGACTCATCACAGCCTAACATAGAGACAGTGAAATTACTCCTGCCTCCCATGGAGGCACAAAGGCTCCCCCACCACGTGGTGATTTGTATTCAGCAGCAGTCCCCATCACTTGGCACTGGGTAGATGGGGCCCCAGGAGAAAACTAAGGAAGAAGGAAGGGGCTGTTGTCCTTGACAAGGAAACGATTGATGTCTCTGCTTTCTCACCCTCTTTAAATCGAGATGGGGACAAGATTAAAAGTTCAGGCAGGAAGCCAACTAGTGACTTATAACTCTGATCAACCAGCCCGGTGCATGAAGAAACCTGTGACCTATCTCTCAAGAAATGAGCTGCCTGAATATTTGAAATTTTCTCCATTCTTGCCAGAATTTAGGCATTAAGACCTTATTATGGCAATAATAATAATAAGACCTACTTATTGAATATCATATATTCTGTATTATATATTCAGTATGTCTTTTAATTCTCACAATGACAGTATAAAGTAGATATAATTATCCCCATTTTACAAATGAAGAAACTGAAGCTCAGAAAGGTTAAGAGGCTTGACTGAGATGACACAGCCAACAAGGATAGAATCAGGATTCAAACCTAGGTCTGCCTGACTTCAAAGCACTTGATATTCTATTGTATCACAGTGGGTGATGCATGATGACATAGTTGGCTTTTCTCAAGACAAAGATACAGTCAGGGTACAGTCTGAGATGGGTTGTAGCTCCTTCTTAGTTAAGAGTTTTCTGGGATGTATGCAGGACTCCTCTCATGGCTTAAGTGACAAGGATAATGGAGCACATTCTCTCAGGCCTGCAACCCTTCAGACATTATTTGTGGGTCTTGCCTCTGGAGTGAGACCTCTTAGGGTTATCAGTATTTTCACAGAAAGAGCAAAGCCAAAAATGGGGCAGGGGATGGAATCAAGAACAGGTCTGACATCAACACCCACCTCTAGTACAAGTAGGGAATATGGAGTCAGGTTAAGTCAAGGTCAGGTATCAAATCAACAAGACTAGACATGTCCAGGATGAGAGCATGAATGTAATAAAAATAAATTGAAGGTAGATCTGAGATCAGAGTTGTCAAGGAGATGAGACAGGTGGTAATGAGACAAGGTAAGGAAACTAGAAAGTAGGTAGTTCTAGAAACATGATAACCTGCATGAATAGTTTATGACCATACAGGTCTTTTCTTTAGGAGGTCCCACACCGAGCTTTGAAGGTAAGCCTTAACTTGTCTTAAAGGTACAGTGCTTGAAACCTGATATCTGAGCATCCCATCTTCCCTTTTATGGAATGGCTGAGACTTATTTGTAGGGGAGGCACACCCAATTAACTCAGATGCTTAGAACACTGTAGTGAAAGGTCAGGCATGCGATCAATCCCCATGAGAGCCAGTTAGGTTAGCTCTGTCTCAATGTCATATCTCTGCCTTCAGCCTCAGGCAGCTCTCTGAGGGAATAAATGCCATTAATCAGAAGGGGCACCAGGCAAGTTCATGTGGACTGAGCAACAAAAACCCATTCTTTCTCTTGGAAAAGATCTCAAAGCTCATGGTGACTCAGCGGCATGCTCCTTTTATGAAGATAGCACAAATTTTGGGGGTTTATCAAAGAGCATAACCATTTCATTTCTCTCCAAAGAAATAACAGACCTAAGATAGAATATTAACTAATTCATGTTTTTAAATTTATCATATGATTATTTAATGATGTCGGGTTGATCTTTGCACCCCCTTAATTTAATAACTTAGAGTTGCTCTTCTTTCACTCAAGTACAAATAACCAGACATAAACACTTCCCAGATAGGCAGATTATTCTGCATTGCTCAATCAACCTTATTCTGTTTTATTAAATTAAGAAAAGAAGACAAAAAGCTCTGACTCTCTTCTGTGCACCTCGAAGCATGCTTCCTGGGTCTTTTAGGCAAAGCATGACTTCTAGGATTCCAAATGAAGTTGTCTTGATTTAATCTGGAGAGATTATATCTCGGGCATTTTCAGTGTTGTCATGTTTTACTTCTTTGCATTTTGCTCCCCCCTGCTTGGTGAAGTGAGGTTCAGCTGTTATTTTATGATTTGAGTGGTTAACTCTTCTGATTCTGAACAAAGGACCATACTTCATTCTGACAATTTGTACCCTCCAGGCTTTCCTCATGAGTGGTTCCTTCCCAACCTCTTTGGAGAGAAATGGCGAAACTCTATTTATTCAGTACTCCTCATGGGTAAAGACTCCTCCAACCTATAAATAAAACAAATATAACTTTTACAAGGTTACTGAATGCCATGGACAGTGGACTGGCTGGTCCAAGGATTTTCACAAAAAAACCCAGGGCTGTGTATGAAGAGTCTTTTATTGTGACAAGATCTCAACCAAATACAACTACTGCTACCACTACTACTAATTTCCTCTTTGTTGCAGACTTCCTTACTAAAAAGGAAGAAAGCCAAAATTGACCATACCCTGAGAATATGATGGTTGAAGGATTTATGGTCACTTACTACATTTGAAATTGGGGTAAAATCTCCCAAGAATAAGGACTCTAGTGAAAGTTCTGGTTGTGCATTGAATGCCATTTAATTGAACATTTACCATGTGCCTACTGGTAGGTTTAAATTTTTATACCAGGACATTTAAAGTGATATAAGAATAAATAAAATATCCTTATCCTTTAATAGAATTCACTAATGGAGCCAATCATGGTTTTTAATTTTTGTAATCGTTCATAAATGTCAAAATGTAATTATTACTATTTTAGTGTAAAGGATGGAAGAAGACAAGGTACTATGAAATGGAAAGGACATTTGAAATCAGACGGACCTGGGTTCAAATTTTTGCCCTGGTCCTTACTAGCTGAGCGACCTTGGGAACGTTCTGCTGAAAAATGAAGAGAGTGATAATTACTTCATGAGGTTCTCGTGAAGAGTATAGGACACAGGTATCAACACTCAATAGACTATGCTCAAAGATGCAGCTTCCCTTTCCCTTTCCTACAATAAATTCATATAATAATGCAAGGGGAGTAAAAGTTTAAATTGGGGGGGATTAAGGAAGGGTTATGGGAAGAGATAACATTTTACCTGGGGAATGAGTAGATCCAAGAAATCAGATAAATTCCTTACAAAGAGAAACAAGAATGTGACTAACTCAGGGAGGAGAGTTTCCATGATCAAAGACCCAGAGTCAGAGTGAATTCCTAATAGTAAATTAAGAATTGGGGAGGGTACAATTTTAGGAATAAGAATGGTATCAGCAAAGGCCAGGATGAGGTAACAATGCATGTATATATGAAGAAGATATTCAAGAAAGTTATAGAGTAGATAGGGTAGGAGAAATAAGGAAAAGGAGAGTAAAATAACATTTATCGAGTACCTCTTACGTACCAGGCATTGAGCTACCTGTTTTACATACCTTATTTCAATTAATGCTCACAATACTGAGATATGGATTATTAGTTCCTCAGCAGATTTAGAGAGTTTCAATTATGTGCTTAACATAATTACATAACATAACATAATGTTGTACAGATAGTCAAGGACAGAGACAAAATTCAAATCTAAGCCTATATTACTCTACATCCTATTCATTTAGTAGGCCTTTCAGGAAAATCAACTTACTGGATCTTGTAATCATTTAAGCATGAGATGATAAAGGACTGAAATGGGGTAGTAGCCAAAAAAAGAGAGAGAGAAAGATATATATATATATATAGAGAGAGAGAGAGCGCCAAAAAAAAGAGAGAAAGATATATATATATATACATATAGAGAGAGAGAGAGAGAGAGATGGATAGACAAATACATGCAAAAATGAATGGACAGATGGACATATGGGTGGAGACTGGATGAATAGTAGTATCAATACAACAAAGGAACTGGAAAGAATAAGACATTAAATATAACTTCTGGTGCTAGAACATCTAGTAAAATCTGACAGCATTAATCAAGACAAAATGCAGGAAGAAAGAACAAGTTACTAAAAAAGGGGGAAACATTCGGTGCTGTGACTCAGACTAAAATTTTATGGGAGTTATCTGCTAAAACGCAGCTAAATGGGACTATGCTCATGGGATGCCCAGGGCCACATGGACAGATTGGCCCCCTTGTCCCACGGGCGAGTGTGCCTGCTGGTACCAGACACGCAGACAGACTCTCAGCCTGCGGGGGAGACTCGAGCTGAGTCTGTCACAACACTCACCACCCTGCTCACATCAGGATGTGGATGGAAATAGTTAATTAGTGAAAAATTAGGCAAATAAATACTTCAAGTGTTTGGCAGGCAAAAGAACAGGTTGTTCCTTTTTCCTTTTGAACTCTGTATTGGAGTTGCTTGAAAACAGATCACTCACAAGGTCTGAGGATTCTAAGGATGCCCTCCAACTGGAAAATCCTCACTCATGCTTCAAGTCCAGTTCCAGTGCAACCTCTCCTCTGAAACCTTCTCATCCGCGTGGACCTGATTGAATCACTTAGCGAAGCAGGAATGCCAAGTTTCAGAATTTCCTTCCCTATGTTGTTCCACGGTAGTATAGGTCAGAAGAGACATTTTGAATGAGTTTTGGGTGGTCAAATTGACACAGAATCCATATTCATTTTACATCCCGAAGGTCATCACGAGAACACCAGGAGCTATTGCAGGTCATGTCTGATGTCCCTTCTCGGCTGACTTGTTGCCATGGGGCAGCAGCCGGACCAGCAGCAACTCCAGTCCTCTCTGGGTCCTCTTTCAGTGTGTCCAACTCCTGGGTCCCATAGAGGTTTATCAACATGAGGAAAGAACCCCCCCCCTTCTCCTACTGGACTCTCACATCATTGAAGGTGAAGCCTTGAAGGCAATGAGAGACGGACACAGGTTCCAGGTCATCTCACGGGCCCCACTTTGTCCCTGCTCTCTTCCACTTCACATCTATCTTCCTGCCCCAGTGTTTGTTCCACTGACTCTGGGCTCCACAGCCAGGCCCGAAGACCAGGGATCAGTAAACTATGGCCTACAGGACAAATCTTGCTCATCTCCTGTTTTTGTAAATAAAGTTCATTGGAACATAGCCATGCTCGTTTGTTTGTGAACTATTAGGGGCTGCTTCTGTGCTAAGTCAGCAGAGTTGACCATTTGCTACATAGAGACCGTATAGCTTGCAAAACCTGAGATATTTACACCTGGCCCTTTATGGAAAAAGTTTGCCAAACCCTGGCAGAGACAATAATCATACATGGACTGTTAAACCAATTCCCACAATTGTGTAAGGTCAAATCCCTACATAGATATGCATATATATAACACAAGTGTGTGTGTGTGTGTGTGTGTGTGTGTGTGTGTGTGTGTCCATACATAGGACTATACAGACATTTTTCAGTTTTATTTCTCTACTCAAATACTGATTATTACATAATCTCTACTCCATCTGATGCTTGTAAAGCAGGAAAGTTGAATGCCTTCCTCTCTTGTGTTGCCACAGTATTTTGCTATTATAGCACTTGCCATATTGTATTGTAACTGGTTTGTATCTCTGTCCATGTAGTCTCTTTTATTCAATGAAATCTTAGAAGCCCTGTTTCTCCAAACACAGTGTTCAATGAAGAATAATTAAATGAGTGAATGAGTAAATGAGTAAGCAAGTGAGTGAATGAATAAATGTAGAAAAGAACACATGGATGTTGCCCTTTCCTGAGTCTGGTCTCTCTAGCTTTTGTGAACGTATATGGTCACATACCAGCACTCGGAGCCAGAATCTGGTAGACCGGTGTTTGATTCCCAGTCTTGGTGCTGGCCCAGCCTGCTCAGCATGATGGGTCATGGAGCTCCTTCCTGGGGGCTGTGTGGTCCTCCATGCCCCATAACTTGACAGGGGCCAAGTCCAGTTCTGGGCAAGCAGTACTCTGCTCGACAGTGCTGCCGTGGTGATCGTGGCCTTCTGCGCAGCTGCTGTAGGAGTGGGGGCAGGTGCTAGCAGAGGCGGTTTGGACTTGTGGAAAGCACCTGGTCTTTGCCAAGCATGTTCATATTCATGGCCTCAATTGAATCTAAGGACATGGGAGGAGGACTCAGTGAGGACCGGGCTTCCTCCATGACCTTGGTCAAGTCATGTGATGGCTTTGTGTTTCGGTTTCTCACCTACCGAGTTCTGAAGTGCTATGATTTTGTGATTAAGAACTCAGCATCAAATCGATGGCTTTATACTCCTACTAATACAGGTTCTGTCTGCCCTCACTTTGCTTCTCAAAAAGAAGCCTGTTCAGAGAGGAAAATGAGAAGGGAGTGCATGATAACTTGGGATTTCACTATCCTGATATTGTTGCAAATAAAAATAAATGTAGCTGACACTTACTAAGCACTTATGTGCCAAAATCTCTGCTAAGCATTTCAAATGACTATTAGTTGCTACTGTCTTTAGAAATTAAATTGTGTGTGTGTGTGGACACATGGCACACACAAGAAAAGTTAATTCAAATAGTGTTCATTTTTTGACTACCTTAAGTCATATGTGCCATTTCTGCATATATACATGCAGAAATATACATAAATATATATAATATAGGTATCTGTATATTTCTGTATATATCAATCTGTCAATATGTATCTCCATTAATTTTTAATAACAATGATAAAAATCACACTAATATTTACTGAGTACCTACCATGTATCAGGCACATGTATTTCATTTAATCTTGTAACAACCTTTCATAATGGTTACTATCCCAATTTTACTGTGGAAGAAACTGAGGATCAGAGAGCCTAAGTGACTTGCCTGAGGTCACACAGCCAGGAAGTGACAGAACCTAAATTCATCCTCAACTCTGTCTGACTTTGAAGTCAAAGCTGTTTCTCCTGTGCGGAGCTGCCCCACCGCAGTGTGTCTGGAAGGAATCACACTGTCCTGTAGTTGCATGAACATACCCAGGTGGCTTGATGCTCATCCTTAGAGCAAGGTCTTAGATAGCATCTTGGAAGGTAGATCTGTGGCTACAACCCACAGCCAGACACTTCCGGATGACAGCAATTGCCTGGAACACATGAGAAAGGCTTATTTACTAAGTCAGTGTCAAAGCCGTGAGGGAATCAGGGATCAGCACCCACATCATGCTAGGTGAGAACATGGAGCCCACAGAAGAGAGCTGCTGGTCCCATTTCCACAAAGGTGGAGTTGAAACTAGGTCTCTTTATCAGGTCATCTTTCTGCTGTCACTGCCTCCCCTGCACTCCTGCCCTCCTCAGGAAATTGAGTGTGAGTGTGTATGTATGAGCGTGTGTGCCTGTGTGAGAGAGAGAGAGAGACCGCGGCAGGAGAGTGCTGGTGGATAGGAGACCCAGTTGAGGAAGAAAGGCAGGAAGACTAGTATCTTTTTTTAAGCCAGAGAAAGCCCTTTAAATGTCAGGCAAGAACAGCAACAGCTTCATGATGTTTTCCCATCCTGGACTGGAGCAGACGCAGGCCACTGAGTGCTGCCGCTTTGCAAACCCTAGAATGGAGAACAACAGTTACTGAATGCCCTGGTGCTTTGGAGGTAGCAAAGACAAAGCAATGTGTCACGGTGAGCGGGAGCTGGGGCCACCACTTCATTTCCTTTCCCATGGGAAATGGGAGCGTCCCCAGCTTTGAGGAGCTTCTGTGATCCTATGTGTCTGTCTCTCTGCCCCTCTCTTCCAAATGCATTTAGAATCTAATGATTCTTCTCCTGGCATGAAGTGAAGTGATCCCTCTACACACCCCCACTCCAATCCACAAGGATTTGTCAGTGTGAACCCTGCAAAAGGTAGGCAGCCAGAGCAGATGGAAAAGGAAGAGTCCAGGGTGCTCCGGATTCTAACCTTCCAATATAATAAATAACGTGTGAGATGGGGCTGGGGGTGGGCAGGGAAAAGATGCATCATTCACTTTCATTGAGGTCACACTGCCCTTCTCTGCTCTTTTCAGAGAAAAGCTTTTTTTTTTTTTTTTTTTAATACATGCACGCCACACTCACTCACACGTGCATGCTCCCTGCAAGAAGCCAACAAAGCATTTTGGTCATCTATAGGCCACTCAGCTTCTTCAAAGTTGAGTAAGATTAAAAAAGCCCGACATCTCCAATATTCCTCAGCAACGGTTTATGTACCTGCATAGGCAGATGAACAAGAGACTGGGGGATGCATTAAAACACATGAACATGTATGATGGATAGGAAAGAGAGACAGAGAGAGAGAGAAAGGAACAGAACAAGAATATGATACAGATCAATGTCTGTCCGTATTTGGGGAGTCTTTTTGTTTTAGGCCACAGTGGTAGTGCATTGGAAAGGTTCTGGAATTTCAGAACACAAAGTAGCAGTTTTAAATAATGAGAGAAGATCCCACATGGAACGCTCATCTGGCTGTGGCAGCCTGTGACTGAATGAGAGAAAAGTGCCCTAGAAGCTATTCATTACGAATTCACTGGAAGCTCTCAAACGAGGCTGGCAGAAGCTGAAATTGAAGTGGTCTCTGACCTAATTTTCTTCTGCATGAAACATCTGCATCAAGGCTCTCTTTGATGTATTCCACTTGGCTCTGTCTACGGGATTGTATCACATGGCCCCCGTGTTGCCTCCTTATTGAAAGACGTTTCCAGCCTGTGCAAGGTAATGTGATGTTACTGTTACCCAAGCTAATCACTCAGTGTGCTCCTAAAATAGAAACAATAGCAGTTCAGAGACAATGTTGTCTGCTGGCTGTTCTGCAGCCTGGGCTCCTGGTTTTCCAACTTAGATCTGTGGTATTCGCCTCATGTAATTCCAAAACAAAGGAGAGGGAGAAGACAGGCAAAGCCACGCAAGACAATGTTGAAGGACCAGCAGCTTTACATGTGAGAAGCTCCATCTTATTTGGTCCTTCAAGCCATTGGCTAGGATTTGGGGACCATTTAAAACCACGCAGAGCAGCCCTGAGAGACATCTGCCTTAAGAAAGGATCTCTTGATGTGGGTGTTACATTTATTCTAAATTCAGATTGACACCCTCAAGTCAGATTGAGAAAGAGAGAGAGAGATGGATGTGCACTGAATGTTGAGTGTTTTGTGATTCTTTCGTGGTCTATGAACTACTTTTAAAAATTGTCTTTCCCTTCTTAAGTTCTCCCAACCTAGGTAGAATGCAGGAGTGAATTTTAAAAGGCAATAATGATAATAATCTTTTTTTAAACAACTGTAATGAGCATCTTCTTTATCCTGGCAGAATAGCTCTTGCCTTTCTCCATAAAGGTTTGCGGCACAGACTTCGTTAATGGTGTGCTTGCTGTCCCCCACCATCCCGGCATTATGTGAATAACGGTGGTGTCTTTGTGTCCCACCCCCTGAAGAAGAAGCCTTTGAAATTCTAAATGACTGTGCTGCAGGTTTTAATGTCTGCTTCTAAGAAAGAACTGAGAAATGCTCACTCACCGAGCAAGATGCAGCACGCCTTTGAAAAGCCTTTCTGCCTGACTCCTCTGTCCCACGAATTTAGATGAATATACATTCTTGTAGATGTCCCCTAGTTCTCTTTATGCCAGAAAGAATTACAGATGTGATCAACAGCCTCCTTTTGCCAAATATTGATACCTCCCCTCTAGTGTTTCTGAATCAAACAAAGCGATAGAAGAACTTGGGGGCCAGTAGAATCTGAGGTCAGGGGGTGAGCTGGTTCTCGGCTGGAGAGGGCACAGTAGGAAAGAGTCAGACATGTGGGTGCATGTTGTCCTACCTTTTAAGGAAGTCTCTGCAGAGAGCCCATTTGTGTTGGGGCCACAAGGCAGGCATCTTTATTGATCCTCCAGAATTAAAGCAGATATCCTCCTCTGCCAGGAAGCCTTCCCTCATTGCCCTCACTGTACTAAGGCTTTGCAAGTGGGCAACTTGCCAGAGCAACTGTGTTCTCCTCTATCAGAGCACTTAGATCTCTGTATTGTCTGTCTTCTCTCCCAGGCTGTGACGTCTTGAGGGCAGGCACCGTTTTTTGTCTTTGTAGCTATGATGTCCACCACAAGTAGGCTCACTGCAACTGGCCTGCAACTTTTCTAGTTTTAACATGGAGAGTCTGGTGTCCTGGGAATCCCCTCATCCCTGGGAAAACCACTAGGTACACAGTATGTGCTCAATAAGTGTGTTCAGTGCATCAATAAGAACAATGTTATATCACCTTTGTTTTGTAAATAGTAAACTCTAGGGTTAGTATTGATCGCCCACAGTAATGATTAGTATTCATTACCCACAGTATCTCTCTGCCAGAAGGTGAAAATGTCAACACAGCCTAACTCTCCCAGTTATCATGCCCACCTAACAAGCAGCAGACCTGCCAAATCCTGCAGTCACAGAGTCAGAGTTCCGGGCTGGGAAGAGAACCTGAGGCTGTCGGGTGCAAATGTGATTCTGTGCTCTGCTCTCCTCTAGGGTCTCATTAACGAATAGGAGACATCTCTTACAGAAGCATGAGTTGTCATAAGGTGTGGGGAGAGAAAGAGGTGTGGAGAGGTATGGGCATGTGGAGAGAGAGAGAAAGAGAGAGAGAAAGTTTGAAGGGAAAAGAGGAGGGACAGGGGAAAGACAAAGCTCCAAATTGCTGGTGCTCAGCTTTCATGGAGATCCAAGGATTATCGGGACTTGCAAGTCCCTATGTGATCTGGCCCAGCCTCCCTTTCTAATTTCGTCTCCAATCACTGCTTCTTCATTTACCCCATTCCAGCCAAAGAGGCCCCCCTGCTACTCCTCAAACATACGCATGCTTCCTTACTTGGAATGTAGTAGGTACTAAGTACTCCCCTCCTTGGAATGTTCTTCCCCTAGAGATCCATATGGCCTGCTTCATCTCCATTCAGGCCCTTGTTCAGAGATATTACCTTACCACCCAGTATAAATGAATACCTCTCTGCCCATCTCTGCTCATCCCCTGACCTTGCTTTAATGGTCTTCACCACCCTTACCACCTCCGGACACACTATATATTTGTTGATTGTCTATCTAGAGCAATACTGTCTAATAGAACTTTCTGTGACAATGGTGAATTCTACATCTGTACCCTCTAACGTGTTAGCCCCAGACACAAGTAGCAACTGAAAGACTTAAAATTCAAGTATTTGAGTACTTGAGATTTGCTAGTGAAATTGATGAACTAAATTTTTAATTTTTTAAACTCATATTAATTTAATTTAAATTCAAATAGCCCCATGTGGCTAAGGGCTCCAAGTGAGGTTCCAGAAAAGTCCTTGAGAGCTGGAATTATTTTCTCTTTTGTTTCCTGTCATACCTGCCAGTTCCCAGAGCAATATGAAGTACATAGGAGGCCTTCAATAAATCTTTTTAAAATAAATTAAAAATCTGGACATGAAACAGCCATCTCTGATCAGGGAACAACCTAACAAACCAGGCTAATTCTAAATTTGAATTATCCCAGGTTATGGTTCAAAATGATAACATGCCTGAGAAGACCTGTCAGAGGCAGAAGTTGTCAAAGGGGCTTTCTCTAGTCAAAATATGTAACCCCCCCTCCCCGAACCTCAGTTTCCTTATCTGTTAAATTGGGAGTATTTGGCTCTTGGTATTTAGGAGATCTGTCACTGAATAGGTGCTCAATACACTGAGTTTTCCAGTGACATGAAAAGCGTATGTGTAAGCATATGGCTATATGTAGAAAAGCACTTTGAAGAATGCTAATTTGTGATGCTCTTGCCAGTAATTACTATTTTAGAGGAGGGGGATGATTTATTTTCATTACAAAATGAGTCTTCACCTCACAAAAAAAATCCACAACAGAATTCTCTTAAAATAGCTAACTCCTTGATGCTTTTTAAGTAAGAATAGATCCTTGAAAAACCCAGGGGCCATGCAATTTATTGTACAAAGCCGGGTTCACCTGAATTTTCAAGAATGCTTTAGGATGTTCCTTTGACTTAGTTACTTTCTCATGACATCTTCTTTTTCTAGAAATTTGCTCTAGTTTAGTGGCAATCTGGGAAAGGTCTAGCATTCATTCCTTCTCTTGGTTTCAACAAATTTTTATTAAATCCCAAAAGTGCCAACCACTCTTCTTGACACTGGGAATATGCTTCCACAAAATGAAAAATTGAATAAGGTAATACACGTGAAGCTTTTAAAATAGTACCATGACACACTAAACAACCAGTAGTAGTTGTTGGTATTACTACTGTTGGACAGAACTTGGAGTCCAGTAGGGGAAGGAGACAAGAAACAAACGAACATATATATGACCAGAACTAGCTCCAGTGCAAAGTGCTATAGCAAATCTAAAATAGGGTGTAGCCTGTGACCTCAGGAACAGCACCTGACGCTTCACCCCAGAGTGGCCCAGTGTCCAGCCATTAGGTAGTAGGATTTCTGATCTCAATTACAGAGGTAATAAGATCCTGCTTCTGGAATATTATTGAGTCGGCCTCAAGTGGCTTATGAAAAGTGTGGTCAGACCACTTAAAAAGACAGAGAATTATTATTTCATCTTCTTGATGGAATTTTTTTTTTTTTTTTTTTTGCCTACTGGCCAATTAATATTGTTTAGTAAATGTCTGTAGATATGGCCAAAAAATGAAGTGATAGAGTTTCTGGGGCAGGGGCAACTTCACATTAGGTAGTCAGGGACCTCTGCTGCTAGGAGGGGAGGAGGCAGTCTCTGAATGACAAGGAGGAGCCAGATCCGAAGATCTAGGGACACAGAGTGAATTCTAGTTAGTAGACACTGACTGAAACCTGCTTGGAGCAAATAGAATACTGGGGCGATGGAACGACAAGAAGGAGGCTAAGACAAGTGTCTCCCTTCAACGACTTTACAGTTTGTAGGGGAGTTGAAATGTAGCCACTAAAGCTGAGAATGGTAAAGGCTGTTGGAGAAAATCTAAAAGAACTGAGTTGGAATGAAGAAAGGATCTCACTTCATCTCACTCGGCTGCCTCTTCTTTTTCATCTTGCTTCCCCTTCTCCCTTCCCCCTCCAACACCACCAGCATTCACCCGAGCTTCCCTGAGGACAATAGAGAAGCAGCCCTTGATGAGGCTGGGGGGATTCTCCTGTCTGCCTCCCAGCCCACATTTACCTCGCTTTGACTTTGCTCGATGGAAAATAAATCACAGCCACTCCATTCCCAGTCACTGTCCCCAGGGAGCTGAGCCCTCACCTCCTCCCTGGAGCCTGCCTGCAACATGGGGTTGTCAGGTACAAAGAGAAAGCCTTCAGAGACCCATACCCCATTTGGAGAGTGAGGAGGGTCAATGGGAATAATTGCTAGCCATTGAATGTGAGCCGCTGTAGAGGGATTGGAAGGAAAAGGTTTCAGGAAGGAAAGAAAGAAAAGGAGGGAAAAAAGCCCTGGCCCTCTCCACTCCCCCCCCTCCCCGAACCTCCATAGTCTGTGCACAGCAAACTGCATGGTGGTCTGGGTCCTTGTAGAACATTTGTGTGCCGGACAATAGCACAGCCTGGCTTCAGATCATCAGCTGCTGTTTTCTGGTTAGCTCTCCCTTTATGTGACTGCACAATGCAAGCCTTCAGTCACAGTGACTCTTGAGGAATACATCTGGTTTTTTCTTTCAGACACTCTGAAAAGGTCAGCCTGTTCATTTCTTAGACGCGAGACACCACAGATTTTTTTCTCCCCCTGAACTGGAAAGACAGACCTACACCTTTTCTTGCCTCCTGGTACATAATTAGACATGGTGCGGCTCTAGAAGCCAGCCAGCCCATCCTCTGCACTCTTTAAGAGACACACAGCCCAGCCTCCGTGCTGCCAAACTCCTGGTTCTGCTCACAAGCTCTGAATGGTCCTCCTTCCCTAGCCCCACACCCTGGGGTTCTCTACTTGCTGTTTCGTTAATTATGACAATGACCCCCCCACCCCCACTCACTTCACTCCCCCAACACCGTCTTTGACCGATGCTGTCTCTGGCAGAGGGAAGGTTGGAGAATTTCGGGGGAGAAAAAAACAACAACATTTTAATCATTTTCACTCCAGTGATGGTAAAGATTCTTTCTTCATGCGCATTGTAACATAATAATAAATGTGCCCATGAGGAAAGAATGATCAGCAGCTGGTGTCTGACAAATTATCTCATTCCAGACAGGCAAACAGTCCACAGTGGGGAGAGACTGGAGCCTGAAGAGGCAATTTGGCACATGATTGGGGTTTCACCTCTCAGCCGATGGAGTTCCAAATGGTCCACCGTGCCTGGGCCTGGGTGGAGGTTTTCTCTGGGGCTCCTAGTCTCCCATCACCTCCAAGAGCTCCTGACAGCCATGGAAAAGGGATTACTTGCTGGGCTCAGCCAGCCCATCCCTCACTCCTCCGCCAGGGCATTCATATTCCAACCACAAGAAGCAATTACAGTCCATCCCCACCATGGGCCACGTTCTCTGGGCAGCACCATGCTATTTTCTCCTTGTCCTGGTGCCCGGGCCCCATCACACGCTCCCGCCCTGTGTTCAAAGCCCATCTGGGCTCCTTCTCTTACTCTGCTGAAGAGTATTAGTCCCTCTCTCTTCTGGAAGCACCTTCTCCCAGTAATTTTATCACACCATGGTGTGGTTATTTGTTTTCTCTGCATTTTTGACAGCAGCTACCATGTGTTTTTAATGAACTGTGAGTGTAAGGTACCATCTGAACGGCTGTTCTTTTAGAGCTTGTTTAATCCTCATGACCCTAAGAGGGAGGAATTCTCCCCTTTTTGCAAAGAGGAAACGGAAGATTTATTTGCTTTGCATCCTTGGCCCAAGCAGGATCCCTGCCACAGGTGGTGGGGCAGGAAAGCCTAGGCTTACCTCTGCTCCTGTCTCCCAGGGGCCTCGTGGGCTCGTGCGCCCCTCAGGGCCCATTGCTACATGACACGATATGACCTATACTGCCTTGGTGGGGTGTTATCAGGTTCCAAGGAATATGCTTTGCCTGTGTTGTTCTTATTATAGATCCCGAAGGGGAATTTGTTTTGGGCAATTTTTTTAAAATATTAGTTTCCTTCCAGAGTGGACACTGCCTGAGGGCCAGGACGCTGCCCACCTTGTTCACATCTATATTCCCAGGAACTAGAATAGTACTTGTCACCCGTGAGGAACACATTTTTTTAATGAATGCATGAGGAATGAATTGAGCAATACCATGATATGATGACTTGATCTGTGTTTAACCTGGGCCATGATGATAGCCAACATTCTGGGAAATGAGGCTCTGGGACAAGACAGAGCCCACTGAGAACTGGGAACCTTTAAGCAATTATTCCTTGGATTGCTAACTTGGATGGAACAGCCCAAAGCCCTCTTAGGCATTTTTTCTCCTGCTCAAAGTGTTACATCCCTTCCCGGTGGTATGATTGGCCATATCGGAATAGTGCTGTTGACTTCCTGTCATCAGCATGGGAGGGAATTGAAGTTGCTCAATGCTCTCTCTTAAAATAATCTTTGTTTAGAACAAAGTTTAAGAAGCAGCTATTCAGCAACTATGATTCGCACCCCTACTACGTGCTGGGCAGTTATAGACACAGAGAAAGTGATGCCATGTGTGAGGATGGCGGTCACAGTTCAGGTCTCACTCAGTCCCCACGTGAGGACAGTATCACCATCCCCCTTTTACAGATGATGAAAACTAAGTCTCAGACTGATTATATAAACTGCCAAGGATCTCATGTCTTTAAAGGAACAAAATGGAAACTTGATTGACCATGTTACAATTAGAAACTTCGAATGCTAAGGTCAGAACATGATATTCATTCTGTGGAAAGCTATCAAATGGAAACGTTTGGGAAGCTTGGCAATCTCTGTTTATGAGAATAATTAAGAACCCATATATTTGGTATCTGTACCTTTGGAAAACAGAACAAAGAAGAGAAACAATAAGTTGCAGATGTCCTTAGTGCCTGAAGCGGGCAGCTTTACTACACGTGCGTGGGGCAAGCGTTTGAAGATGGAACTAACCTCCACCTTGAGTATTCTGCCCCCGAGCCCTGGAAGTGAGAGAGACCTCTTTCTTGACTGGGGTTGTCTGTAAAGAGAGTCCAAGACTTCAGCCTCGTAGGTTGTATCTTCCACTTTGGGATTAAAATCTGGCTTTTGATTTTCATTCTGTAGCAGCCTCCTTCCCGTCTGTGTTTATGCTAGACATATAAAAGACTCTCGGTCATCCATTATCTCTGGCGTTGAGAAATAGCCACATCTCCTGTTCTTAGGTTGCAATTTGGAACCAAAGGAGACCAAAGACAAAGAAAAAAAAATAGTTTCTGGTATTAGATTTCTTGATTGGTTTAAAAACCAATGCTATATTTTTAACAGGAAAGCCAAAGGGACCCAGCTTGCTCCACAGTCACTGAATAGTCATGGCTCCAGGACACAGAAGGAGCAGTTGAAGTCTTCATTAACTCCCCTCTGGGGGAATAACCCACACTCACATGGTTATGCTGATGGCTTGATGTGTGCATCTCCTTTTGGAACACAGCATTTGGAACACAGATCTTATTTAAGTTGGGACTCTTTGTTTTTACACTGAGTTTTGAAAAACTGGAATTGAAAGGAACAGGAATGTTAAGAGGACTTGCAGCATCCCTGGCTAAGATGGGCCTGGTTGAAGTCACATTCCAGACACTCTGGTTACTGGAATCTTGTCCAAGATAGTTCCGAGCTGAGATGGAGAGCCAGTGAGAGACCTGAAAGGGTTCCTGAAGATGGACCTTGACAAAGCCTGCCAAGGGATTCACTGAGCCTTACCAAATACACATTCTGTGCAGGACCAACTGGAGTTTATCCTTAAGTGTAACCTGTGGTACACAAATAGATGCAGTGTCTTATGTAATAATATATAGGTAACAATAGGTTCCTCCTAAGAACTTCTAATTCTTCCTCACTAAAATCAAAAATAACTTTAGGGGAGTACGGCAAAAATAAAAAGCCTCTGGCTGATCTGGCCTGGATTCCTCTGCTTGAGCTGCCCTAATTCCACTGGGCTCCATGCACAACGTTCTCCAAGTAGTTGCTTCTGTTACCATGGGCTGCAACATTGGCTTATTTCCTGTAGTTCTACTCACAGTTGTTCCAAGTTCACTTGGAGTACCGAGATTTTATCAACAACAATCTTAAGATAGGGTTCTACCTCATATACTCCCCAGTGTTGCCTAGACTGGGATGTTGATTATTATTCTGGAAAGGATTTCTCTTTCCATTTGCTTTTAATTGCAACTCTGGAATTCTAATCCAGTGCTGTCCTATAGCAATATGATGAGAACTACAAATATGAACCACATATGTGATGTCAAATTTTCTAGTAGCCACATTAAAAAGAGTAAAATAAAGAGAAACCAGTGAAATTAATTTTATATTTGCATACATATATATACATATAAAAACATCAAGCATACTACTTCAGCATGTAATCAATTTTTAAAAATCATTTAGAGATCTTTTACATTCTTTTTTTTTTTCTGTCATACTGTTTCCAAAATCTGGTGTGTATCTTGCCCTTACGGCACATCTAAATCTAGTGTAGTCATATTGCATGTGCTCAAAAGCACATGTGGCTAGTGGCTACCATATTGGACAGCACAGCACAAATCTACTCTTGGGGCTTTGTGTTCTGATCAAGTGGACATGGTAATAGAGAGATTTTTCATCCTGTTCCCATTTTGGTGGGATGTATAACTCCCTGATTCAGAACAACTTGAGAATAACTCCCTGCTCCCCCACCAAGGAGTTGCGCCATGACAATTCCATGCGCCAGACTCCACAGCCTTGTCCACGTCACCCACATTGTGCTGTCATTGTTTAGTCATTGCATGTGTAATTACCATGTGGAGCACAGGAACACAAAAAGCATTTCCATTCCGTACCTTTCCTTTCATAATGTGTTATTGTTGTTTCTGTCATTGGTTGTTTTTACATAGGTACGATGAGAATGTGAAGATTAAAAAGATTCTTTTATTTCAGTCTTTCACTTGCTTATTTTCTTTTCTTCCTCCTGTGTCTCCTGTCCATTGGAGATATTGTCAACTTCCTGCTTCCATGCTTTACGAAGCTTCACGCCACCTCTTCTTCCTGGAGATCCTCATGTGCAGAATGTTCAGTAGGTCGTCTCAGAGCTCCATTCCAACTCCACTCAAGCTGCTTTGTGCCTACAAGCACAGTAGGAGAGGAGGAAGGACAGACAGGGACTCAGGCCTGAAGGCAGTGGGCGTGAGGAGTGACAGAAAGTGGAAAACAGTGGACGAATAGGGTAGACTAGCAGAAGAGAAAGAAGGGAGAGCAAGGAAGCCACAGAGTGTGTGGACAGCATAGAAAATGGCTGGAGATTACAGGGGGGGATGGTATTCTAAGCTGGTGGGACAATCAAAATATACGAATTGTAAAGGTTAAGTGAAATGTTTATTTTATTCCTTTCTCCTCAGTGAGCCTGACTGAATACGATTAACAGGAAGACTGCACTAGCTGCATACTAAAATTAGATGGTAGTTCGGCTTCTCACTCACCGCATTAATGCGCAGACACCTCTTACACATAAATGCCTTTCTCACCAAGCTCAGTCACCTTGCTCATCCTGCCCAAAAGTTGTATGTTAGAAAGGAGACATGCAGCTTTGGTTCAGGAGCTTGCCTGTGCAAGTCAGCACCTTGTGGTGCTATGGAAAACATGCCCGTTTAGAGCTGTCAGACCTGAGGTTGAGTCCTGGCTCCACACCATCTTGGCGAGGCACCTTTGGGCAAATCCATCTACCTCACTGTTTCCTTGTCTACCAAAAGGACATGCACATCTCTTTCTTACCTACCTTACAGGGGTTTGGGAGAAAAATAAGTAAGAAAGTGAATGGAGAAGCACTTACAATGTCTACAATCTTATGCACAAGGATTAACGTAACTATGTCTATGTTGATCATACGTCTAAATATTTGACAAGGTGCTCCCAGTTTACCAATAGGGGGAACAAGGCCCAGACAAGTAATAGTAACTCACCAATATCTCCCAGAGACCAATGATATGAGATGAAAACCTATTCTACCACTTTCCAGCCCCAGCCTGTGTCTAAACCATGTTGTCTTTCTGGAAATGCATTCCTCCTAACTCGTACTCCAACAAAATGAGCATTCAGCCATCAAGAGAGAAAAAAAAAAAGGTGTTTTGCAGTTTTTTTTTAAAAAAAATCTGTCTTTAAACAATAACTCTTTGAAAGATTGATATCAAAATGATTTTTCCCAAAATTTCTTTTTCTTCCCCATCACTTATGTATATTACTTTGTTATTACTTGTAAAAGCTGAGACACTGGGAATTTTTACCTTAAATGACTAAAACATGTGTCTTCGGGTTTTTTTAATGTATTAAGTAATTACACTTATAGCAAGAATATATAGATTGTTAAAAATGTGTTTTTTTAATTCCAGTATAATTAATATACAGTATTATGTTAGTTTCAGGTGTACAATATAGCGATTCAACACTTCTATACATTCCTCTGTGCTGATCATAATAACTGTCCTCTTAATCCCCTTCACCTGCTTCACCCATCCCCTCACCCACCAGATTTTTCACTTGCTAAATAATTCCACAAATAAATACTCTTAATTAATTGATTTTTCAGTGAAATATTCACAGAATTAAAGAATTCATTTTCAATTCTTAATTATGACTTGCATATACAAAGCCAGTGATCAAGTTTATATGCACATTCACTGTGTACTAATACTGCTTAAATATGTGTTCTTCAACTCCACTTGGCGACATGCAATAGTGACATCATTGCTAAGCCACTGAGCTGGTTCACACCCCAGCTCCGAGACCCTGGGCATATTGCATTCCCCCAGGAACTTGGTTTCGTCATCAGTAAAATGGAAATAATCCCATCCATGTCACTCTTGAAATAAATAAACAACTTTTATGTAAGAGCTTTAAGAAATTCAGAGTCTTACAGAAAAGACATTTTTTCCATTACAGTTCTTTCAAGCTATTGTTCTATTAGGCCAGGATATTCAGTCTTGCTGAATATCAGTCTCTGCTGAAGGAAAAGGTCTGTGACATTAAAGAGGATGGAAATCTGAAAGGGTGGAAAGTCATACTAAGAAATATGGCCTATAAATCTCAGAATTACCCGGGGATTATCGAGTCTATCTCTTCATTTCTCAGCTCAGGAAACAGGGCAGGGGAAGTGGGCAAGGAGGGCCTTGTTTCCACAGTGCAACAACGAAGACCAAGCCAAAGCCAGAGAATATGCTGCATGTTCTGCCTCTAGATGTGTCACTCCACAGTGCTACCTCATTGAAGAGGATCAAATATCACATCCTCTGGGTGATGAAAGGCCACCTGTGGATGCTACAGCCTCGGAGGTCACTCAAGGACTCTCAGAGATGGAAGGTTTACAATGGACTCTGTGATCAGACCTGCCATGTCAACTTTCATCTCCCAAATTCCCATCAACTGCCAACTGTCCTCTTTACCTGCCCCTGGTGATGGGATACGCAATGCCCATCTCTGCCATGCTGACCTAATTTTCAAGCATATACTCTTTTTCTGAATAGGATGCCAGGGTGGAGCCATTAGTCAGCGTTGTCACAAACACAAGCAAGTCATTACCAAATGGGTTTAGAAGAAAAGTACCAGATGCCATGAGTGAGTGTAACGGGAGACTGAACACCGGCCAGCGGTCAGAACAGAGTTCCCCAGGCCATGGTGACAGACTGAGGAGTGAGATGAATGTGAGGAGGAGGGTCCCAGTCCAAGGAAATAGCTCCTGTGAAGGTTCTGAAGAAGAAGGGCCAAGGGAGTTCTGGGGAAAAAAGGAAGGTCACTGTGGAGGAGCCAAGTGGGGAAAGAGGTCAGGAAGCCACCCCACACACAATGCAATACTTTAGAAGGCCTTGTTCCTTTGTCATTTGAGTTTATAACTGCCTTGAAGTGGGGTGTCCAGCTAAAGCTCAAGGGTTATAGACTTTAATTCTATACCAGACTGCATGGATACAAATTCTGGCTCTACAAATTCCTAGCTGTGAGATCTTAGAGGAATTATGTATTTTTCTATAAATCCTCATTTATAACTGGAAATAATAGTAATGCTCACTCAGAGTGTCTTGAAGATTAAATGACTTAATATACCTGAAGCACCTAGAACAGGGTCTGGCACATCTTAAGTGCTATATGAAACTTGGTTGTTATTATGATGGTCCAAGCCAGCAACCTGACTCCTAGTTTCCTTCTACTGTTTGCTTCTGTGTCAGTCAGGGAGCAGATTGGGTAGGGAGAGTTTCAACTGCAGTGCCCATCTGGCAGAGTCTTAGAGAATTCACTGAGAAGCTCCAGAGCAGAGATTTCATGTCCAAGGACCCCACCCATGTGGAAGTGGTCAGGCCCTAGTGTAGCTAACTGCTTGGTAACCAGCCAGGGAAGAGTGCTCAGGAAGAGAGCAGCCTCAGCTCCAACATTGTCTACTCCCAACTGATTGGCAGGTTCTTTTCTTTTTTCTTCCCCCCCAAGATTTATTGAGATATTATTGACCTATCACATATGTAAGTTTAAGGTTTACAGTGTGATGATTAGATACATGTACTAGTGCAAGATGATGACCACAATAAGATTGATGAACACCTCCAACCACTCACATAATTACCCTTTGTGTGTGTGTGTGTGTGTGTGCGCGTGCTGATAATACGTAAGATCTACTCTCTTAACACATTTCAAGCATATAATACATTACTGTTAATTATAATCACTATTCTGTGCATTAGATTTCCAGGTAATATTTATCTTTAAGAACGTCCAAGGAATGCACATACGGCTGCCACAGTTTCTGGCTCATTGAATAGGTCCCCCTGCTCACTGACTCTCCTTTGCATCTTCCAGACACTCAATTGCATTCCTCTGCTGACCCCTGGTCCTCCTGGTCTGTTTGCCTGATCTGACCTCCTCCCTGGGCTCCCAACTTCATTGTTTCTATGAATGTCACTTCAACTTAACCCTTTCTACCCTCAGGTGCACGTGCTGTCTTTAGTTTTCTTGCTGTGGGAACCTAAGAGCCTTATCTTTCTGACACTTGGCAGCACTTTGGGGATCTAAAAATAATAATCTTGTGAAAATGGGATAGCAAAGGGGCACCAACATCAAATAGAATGAGGTTTGAAAGCTAGTTCTACCATTTATTAATTGTTCAAATTACTAAACCTCACTCAACCTTAATTTCTCTATCTGCAAAATGGAACTAATGCTTACCTTTCAGGATTGTGGTAAGGATTGGATGAGATAATGTATGTGACAGTTTCCAGGACAGTGACTACCATATAGCAGAATACTCAATAAATATTATTTTTTCTTCATTTTTTTTTGGCATTTTGTCTTCTCAAAATTAATGACTGCTAGCTTCCTTCTGGCTTTCACAAGCTATTCTTATGCTACAATACTCATTTTTAAAAGTTCCAGTCTATCTATAATAACCTTAAAGAGGTATTTGCAAAATAGAATGAAATGCCTACTCCACACTGTGGCGGTACGACCACCATAAAATAGATGATGTCTGTCCACCAAGACCCAGCTTCAGTGATGGCCCATTAAACCGAAGATACTATTCAAGCTCTTTAACATGGCCTTTGTCATGCAGTTCCTTCTGCTAGGAATTATTTTCCTCTCATACACCTCCTGGTTCTGCCCTTCAGCTCTCAGTCACTCCCCCAGGGAGGCCATGCCCACCTCCTAATTTGAATTAGCTCTCCATTTTAGTCTTTCCCTAAACTCCATTCTTTTCCCTTATAGAATTTACCACAGTTTATAATTTTGTACCTATTTCTATGGCTACAGTTGTTTAATGTCTATTTTCCCTATAGACATTAAACTTCAAAAAGGCAGGAACTGTATCAAATCTGGAGCATCCAGCATAGACAGTCGATAACACTGTAGAATGAATGCATGATTCACCTCCCTCCATTCAAACCAAGATGTCACTGCTCTTTTTGGCAACTATCTCACTGCTGATTCATATTCAGCTTCTCGTTCACCAAAACTCCTAAGGCTTTTATTTTTTTAAAAATTTTTTATTGTTATGTTAATCACCATATATTACATCATTAGTTTTTGATGTAGTGTTCCATGATTCATTGTTTGTGCTTTTAGATACCTGTTGCAGTTAAGTCCTTATGATCTATGTAGCTATGTATGTGCATGCATGTGTACATGTATGCATGTTTAACATGAGAAAAGGCACATGTTTGGGTAAATAATGGGTTTTTAGGTCAATTGAAAGGGATATGGTGTGTGTGTGTGTGTGTAAGGATAGACAGGGTATTGACAATGTCATGTGGGTCAAATCATGGAATACTTATAGCAGTGCGAGGCACTGGATAATATTTAATATGCAAAGGTAGAGTGAAGGGGAAATGCTTTTGTTCATAATCCAAGAAGTGGGGTCATGAGCAGGTAACCAGGACCAGTGCATGGAGATCATGAGGAAAACCCCAAAGCCACAATGGGACCTGAGTCCTGGAAACCAAGGTTTAAAGACTCAGAAACAGAAATGAGGCCTTAGAGTCAGGCTTGATCTTGTGAACAATGGGGAGTCATTGAAGATATTAGAGAATGATGGTCATAGCTGTGATGGAGAGAGATGTCACTGAGAACATACCTAGAGTAAATGCAGAAAGGAGAAGCTGAGTCCAAGAGACAACTTGGCATTTATAGCAGCAGACTATGCTGGGTGAGGATGATAATTTTTGAGAAAAAATGTTGAGTTCATTATGAAACAAACTATACAAAACTCAGATGTGAATGAACTGCCTCCAGAAATCCTGAATTCAAAGGATTACTAGATGGAGAGGGAGAAGGAGAAACTAGAGAGGGAGGAGGAGAATAAAGGGGCAAGAGAGGAGAGAATGTCAAAAGGGAAGACTGGTTGACCTCTTAAATATTACAGAGAAGATGATGCACACTGATGGAAGCCCAGAAGACAGACTGTAAGTGGTCCCTGATGATCTTGGGTAGAGTAATTTCAGAGAAGGTGGATGTGCCAGAACCATGTGGTGGGTGGATGACACATAAGTGAGAGGTAAAGATATAAAAGCAGACACATGATATGAAACATGACGTAAACCATGCTGGGTTTTCTCTGACAATATTTGTTTAACATTCTCTGGTCTGCTTCACACTTTCCAACAGTTTCAATACATCCTGAGTTTTCTCTACAGTACTTTCCTATTGTCCTTTGTTACATGTTCTATTTTCTATCTTTTTGTTACAGCCCTCTTTATTCCTGGACTCTCTCCCACTTGGGCTGTTCCATAGACTTATAGTCAGAACTACCTGTTTGAGAATTGTGTCCCCGTCTGTTGACACTTTCCTGACTCAAAGAGGCATATTGTGGAATCATGGCTAATCTTCCTTTGAAATCAGCCACACACACAACCTTCCCACTTCCAGAAGGCTGCTTCCAACATTCAGGGGAATGTCAGCTTTTTGGAATAGGTGGGGCCTTGCCATGCCCCCTTGATGGTTAATCTTCAGACAAGAGTACAGGAAGATAATCAATTAATGAAGGCTATCGTGCTAAATAAACATGTTAAATAGCATTAAATTTGTGAACTACATGGATGTAATATGGACTGTATGGATGTTAGGCCATCTGAGTCTGGGAATGCCCATCTTGTTCAACTATGGATGCCCTAGGCTGTGTCCTTAGTCAGTGTCTCTGAAATGGGTACTGCTTCCAGATTTGCACATACACACCCAAAAAAACTCCAGGCATTCTTTCTCATCAGAAACATCCGTCTGTACACTGCTATCAGATGTCTCTAAGGTTTTTGTGGTTGCCAACCTGTAGCCTGTAGCCCACACTCAGTATTAGAGAAGGATGGAAAAAAACAATGCCCCCCCCCACTCACATAAGGTTGTCATATTTTTTCCTTATTATTTCTGGCTTAGTTATTCTTCCTCCAGTCTCACAGCAATGCACAATTATCAGGGTCATCTGGATACCTAGGCTCCTCTTATTCCCTGGTCTAGGATGATATGGTAGCTTTCTCTCAAGTCTCTGCTGGTAGGTTTATTGTGTTGATCAAGGAGAAAAGTGAATTTTTGACAGGGGTGCAAAGACCAGTCAATGGGGAGTGGTCTTTTCAACAGATGATGTTAGGACAATTGGATATCCACAGACAAAAAAAATGAAGTTGTGCCTCTACCTCATGCCATCTACAAAAATTAACTCAAATGGACCATAGACCTAAATATAGAAGCCAAAGCTATAAAACTCTCAGGAGACAACATAGGGATAAACTGTAGTGACGTTGGGTTAGGCAAAGCCTTTTTAGATATGCCACCAAAAGCACAATGACTAAAGAAAAAAATAGGAAAAGTGGACTTCACTGAAAGTAAAAACATGTACATCAAAAGACATCAAGAAAATGAAAAAACACACAGAGTGGGAAAAAATGTTTGCAAATGATACATCTGATAAGGGACTTATATCTGGAATATATAAAGAACTCTTACAACTCAATAATAAAATGACAACCCAATTAAAAATGGGCAAAGGACATTTCTCCAAAGAAGATGTGCAAATGACCAATAAACTCATTAAAGATTACTCAACATCATTAGTCATTAGGGAATTGCAATTCAAAACCACAATGAGATACAACTTCATACCAACTAGGGTGGCTGTAATCTAAATGACAGACAAGAACAAATGTCGACCGGGATGAAGAGAATTTAGAACCCATGTATATGGCTACTGGGAATGAAAAGCGGTGAGGCTGCTTTGGAAAACAATACGACAGTTCCTCAAAATGTTAAACATAGAGTTACCATATGACCTAATAATTCCACTTTTATGTATATAATGAAAAGAAATAAAAACATATGTCCACACAAAATCTTGTACACAAATGATTATAGAAGCATTCTTTATAATACTCCAGAAGTGGAAGCAAGCCAAATATCCATCAGCTAATGAATGAATAACCAAAATGTGGTATATTCATACAATGGAATATTATTCATCCATACAAAGGATACATGCCACAACATGCATGAACTTTTAAAACATTATGCTAGGGGTGCCTGGGTGGTTCAGTTGGTTAAGCATCTAACATCAGCTTGGGTCATGATCTCAGGGTCCTGCGATCGAGCCCCGCATCAGGCTCCCCACTCAGTGGGGAGTCTGCTTGTCCCTCTCCTTCTACCCTGCTTGTGCTTGCTCTCTCTCTTTCTCTCTCTCAAATAAATAATTTAAAAAAATTAAAATAAAAAAATAAAATGTTATGCTAAATGGAAGAAGACAGACACAAAAGGCCACATATTGTATGACTATATGAAATAGCTGGACTAGGCAAATCCACAGAAACAAAGCTTCTAGTGGTTGCCTAAGATTGTGGGAGGAGGGAGACCAAATGAGGAGTTTGCAGGTGACAGGGCATCGTGGCTGAGAGGTGTGGGGTTTCTTTTTGTAGTTAAAGATTTTGAAGGTGGTGATGGTTGCACAACTTTATGAATATACTAAAACCACCAAATTGTATACTTTAAATGGTGAATTTTGATATTTGAATATCTTCATTTAAAATGCAAAGGAGGAGGAAGAGAGAGAAGGAAAGGTAAAATAATAAATGTTAAATATAGATAATGATTTCCAAGAATGGAGAAAAGTGACCAGAAGGTAAGCTGGCCATCTTCACAATAAAGATCAGGTTCGTTAAAACCCCAGATTTCATACATCTTTTCAACCCATCACCTGATGGCCATCTTAAACTGTACTCACCGGCTACAGGAGTGCCTGGGTGGCTCCCTCGGTTAAGCGTCTGCCTTTGGCTCAGGTCATGATCCCAGAGTCCTAGGATCAAGCCCTGCGTCGGGCTTTCTGCTCAGCAGGGAACCTGCTTCTCCCTCCCCGTCTGCAGCTCTCCCTGCTTGTGCTCTCTCTTGAATAAATAAATAAAAATCTTAAACTATATTGAGCAGCTACAACATCATCCCCAACATAATGAACATTGGGCTTTTGTACATCGTGCTGTGGATGCTATGCACTTGGATAGATCCTGGATGTGCCCAAGACCAAATGATGTATGCTGCCCAGACTTTTAAAAAATTACAATTTTAGGGGTGCCTGGGTGGCCCAGTCAGTTAAGCATCCGACCCTAGATTTTGGCTCAGGTCATGATCTCGGGGTCCTGGAATCGAGCCCCACATGGGGCTCCACACTCAGTGGGTGGGGAGTCTGCTTGAAGATTCTCTCTCTCCCTCTCCCTCTGCCCCTCCCCCTGCTCACATTCTCTCTCTCTAAAATAAATAAATAAGTCTTGAAAAATTATAATTTTAATCTGAAAAGTTTTAAAGATTATTAGAATAATAACAGAATAATAACAACTAATTTTGATATAGTACAAAACAAATCTCTATTCAGCTGGGATGACCTCTCTCTCTTCTGAAATTCTCTAACCTTGAATTTCACCTCTCTTTGGGGCCTTGATTATTCCCTGTCTTCTATTAGTCACTTCAGGTCTATATATTATAAACATCCTTCAGGGAACAATCAGCACTGCATCCCAGGGCCTAGCACAGGGCCTGCCAGCGGTATCCTGGGCTTAGCTGATGTTTGTTGGTGAATAAATCAATGAACCCCCAATTCCATAGGAAACTGGACAGAGTACACATTCAAGGAATTTTTTTAAAAATGCATGTAAAGGGGCACCTGGGTGGCTCAGTCAGTTAAGCCTCCACGTGTGGCTCAGGTCATGATCCCAGGGTCCTCAGATGGAGGCCCGTGTGGGGCTCTCTGCTCAGCTAGGAGCCTGCTTCTCTCTCTCCCTCTGCTGCTCCCCCTGCCTGTGCTCTCTCTCTGTCTCATTCTCTGACAAATAAATAAATAAAATCTCTTAAAAATAAATAAATAAAAAGCAATGTAAGAATGTTACTGATCCCAGAGGAAAAGGGGATTCGTAGTCTATGCCAACTTTGGCCTTCCTCAAATTAGCCTCGTTTTCCCCCATGGCATAGCTCCAACCCTATCTTAAGCTGGAGCAGATTCTGTATATGTTTTTGAACATCCATAGCATGTTCAAAATGCTGTTCCCCTTACAATACTAAGTAGGTTTTGGAAAATCCAGAAAACCCTGACTGGGCTTACTGTTTAACTATCTGTAAGCAGTTTCCTGCATCTGTAAGTGTTCTTTGGAATATAGATGAATCCAGAATTCAGAATACAGATCCACAAATTTCTTTCTGGATTTTCTGGGGCATCCTCAAGAGTACTTCTTCTGAGGCCACTACGAACTGCAGCCCCAGAGCTCTTGGTGGCTCCTGCAGAGCAGGCCCATTCAAAGGAGTCCTGTGGGCAGTGAGTTGCTCAAGGGGAAAGCAAAGCTTTGTACAGGATTTTAAAGGCCCCAGAAATCTGGGAAGACCTTTAGCTACTGTTGTCTATGTTCATAGATTTTGGTACCATTTGCTTTCTCATCCCATAGCAGGTGGAAAATATTTTCAGAAATTTTGTTTCAATGCAAAAAAGATTTGTTTAGGGGTTGGTATTGGGGAGGGGAATTCAGAATTCTGTAAAAGAATTAAAATGCATCTAGTACATTTTTAGATGTCTTTAGAAATCCAATGTCTAGTAGGTTACAGAAAGAAATGTGGCTTTTCCAGGATTTTCTTTGCTCATAACTTATCACATTTGATATTTTTTTTAAAGATTTTATTTATTTATTTGAGACAGAGAGAATGAGAGAGACAGAGAGCACATGAGAGGGGGGAGGGTCAGAGGGAGAAGCAGGCTTCCTGCCGAGCAGGGAGCCCGATGCAGGACTCAATCCCAGGACTCCAGGATCATGACCTGAGCCGAAGGCAGTCACTTAACCAACTGAGCCACCCAGGCGCCCACATTTGATATTTTTTAATTACAAAAATATATGCAACAACTTTTGACTTTACAAAGTACTTTTGCCCCCTGCCCTCATCTGTGGCTCAAAGATGACTGTGAACTTCGTTTGAGGTGAAGAAATTGAGGTTGAGAGAGGCGCAGTGACCTCCTGAGAAGCAACATGTTACAGCAGAACTGGGACCCCAAACTCAGTAGTCAGGCTCCGGATTTTAACCCATTATATTTAGACATATGAAGACCAGACCCCGAGGGAGACAAACATAATGATTTAAGGGCGTATTTTCCAAAATTAATATTGATAGGAAAAAATTAGCCCCAAGATGTGGAGAGGATATACACTGTGGGTTCATAATCACATCCCCCTTCTGACCACAATGCAGATGCTACCTTCGCCCCAGACTGAATTTACAGATGATAGGAACCCCCAGCTCTTAGGTCTGGGATTCAGGCAAATATTCAACCAGGACAAAGTTTCACTGCTGTCCATGCTGGCATGAAATGGAAATGCTATAGCATTCCCGTATGCAAACAACTTGGCAAAACAGTGTAGTGTTTCAGAAACCATGTACTGAATGGAGACAAGATCTCAGTACAAGCTGTGGGAGCAGGGTGAATTTATGAAGCAGAAAGTATGGGCTGAGGAAGAGATCAGCCCAGTAGCAGTTTACTGGCCTTGCTGTTCTCTTAAGAGGCACTAATGGTAGTGGACTGGTGCAATGGAAGCAAACCCAGCTCCATTTAAAGCAGTAGCATGAAATTGGTTGCAATAAAATTATGCATTAAGTGTGCATTATGTTTAATAAGACTGGATTGCACTTCCCATGTTTACTCTGTGACTATTGAGGCTGATCCAATTTTCTAAAGTTCTCCAATTGGTTCACGATCGAGTTTCTGGCCAGAAGGTCAGATTTCCCTTGCTGTTATTATATGTCTCTATTACTTTACTATGGCATTTACACTTTATATTCATTACTTTTTTTCTATCTCTTGAACCTTCCCCATTCCAAAATGTTCCCTGTAGATGGCCCGTGTGACACAAATTAGAACAACCTTGATAGCTGTCAACTGGAGACTATCTGAGAATAAAAGGACATTACTGCAAACCAGCACTGGAGGTAATCTCTTGTGCTTTCTCTGAAGGCTTCTTAATGGCCTTTGAGAAATAATACAATTCAGATCTGCAACCAGGAGACAAAAGAGTGGAGGTTGGACAGCATGGGAAACATGTGACTTGGTCTTTAGATCCTACTGTCCTGGGATTAGGAGTAATTATCATTAGAAAGCAGAGATATCTGTTTTCATTTCACTATGTATGTATTTATTAATTCATCTATTAGCAAACACTCATTGGGGACCTACTATGTGCTGTTTACTGTGAATGTGATGGGAATACGTCAGTTAATAAGACATGATCCTGCTATGATTTTATAGTCTAATGGGGATGGGATATAGGGAGATTGGTCATAAAAATATAATTTCACTGAGATAAGTGAAATGTTAGAATAAAAAAGACAATGCTTTAGTAGAAATAAGGAAGGGTAATTAGTTTTTCTAGTAAGGAAGATGGACTTTACAGAAAAGGTGAAACAATTTTCTTTAAAAAGAAAGAAAGAGGAAGGAAGGAAAGAAGGAAAGAAGGAAGGAAGGAAGGAAGGAAGGGGAAATAATAAAGGCATTCCAAGCAGAGAGAATGACATATGCAAGGCATGGAGGTGTGGAAGAGTATGACATATTTGGGAAATCACAAGTAGCTTTCTAAGGGCCTTAAAGGTTACAGGGGCTGGGTGGGATATGAAACGACAGGGAATGAGGCCAGAGTGTGAGGAGGGCTCAAATTCAATGCCACTGGGGTTTATTTGTTATCCCATAGTCAGGGAGGTATCACTGACCAATTCTCCCAACCTGAGAGGTTTGGTCTTTTATTTCTACAAACTGCTTTAAACCAGGTGAAGAATAAATAGGACCCTTTTAAAACATCTTTATAAAAGAATACATTGAAGAAAATGTAAAAACACATGATATATACACATACATATTTTTTATATATCACTGTATGTGATATGCAGTGATATAGTGATATGCGTATAATGTGTGCATATGTATTTTATTATATCTCTGTCTATTTATCTTTCTATCTTCTCTTTACTTTATAAATGGACTTGACAATGCTCTCCTATGACCTTTTAAATAGTCATGAAGTTCCACCAAGATAAATTCATGGGCATCATTTTTGCTGTCCCACTATAAGCAACTCTAGAATAAGACAAAATATATGAAGGAACTGTTCTCAGGCATTGAACAACAAAGAGTTCAGAACTCTTATCTTGAGAGCAGAGAAGCACATAAGATGAACTGCAGATTCATCCTATGTTTCTGCATGGGAGTATTCTTTAAAGTTCTGCCCACAGAATTGGAGCCCAAACAGAAAAGCATGGGCAAAGGAAACAGATAAGAAATCAGAGCTGATATGGCAGCTAGAATTTGCAAGGCAATATACAAGAAAGAAGGGAACTGTGCAGAGAAGGACTTCCAGAAATTTTCATTGAGTCTTATGTTCCCTATAAAATACTGCAACAGAAAAATATTTAAAATAGATCTAAATAAAAAGTCAATAATTTCAAATGGAGTTAAAAAACAAAAGCATTTGATTTTTACTTTGCCTTCTCCTACTAATTGACTTTAAATTCAACTTTCTCAAACTTCCCTAGCCAGAGTTGGCTTTTTTTCTTCTTCAGTATCCCAAAGCATTTTTTATAGCCTTTCCTAATATCCCCTATTATATTACATTGTGGCTATTCATTCCCATGTTTGTTTTCCACACTCTGCTGTGGGTTCCTCCATCTCCATGTCCCTAGCACACAGTGGCTGGAGTGAATGAATGAATGAATGAATGATGGATAAATGGGTGGATGGATGAAAAAAGTTTGTGCCCACTCTTGCTACAATGGTCAGGGAAAAGGAAAATAAAAGGGAGACAGATTCTACATTCCTCTCCAAAAGAGGGAGCAATAGAGTTATTATCACCTGGATAGTACTCAGTATTAGCAAATTCAGGAAATTCAAGTTATTGCCAGATAAATCCTTGGCTTGCTGAATGTATTTTCATTTAAATCAGTTATGAAATTGCTTATGCTATATAACATTCTTTTTTATTTGGTATATGTTTTATTTTTAGCATTCCATATTTCTATAAAAATATACAAAAACTTTCCTTCTGTGCTATGGATACTGTGCTGAGATTCTGCTAAATTTGTTACTTTTTCATTAAATCAGCTTGGCTGTTATTATCTTACTAAATGATTTATTTTCCATTTTTCTCTCAAACATTTATTATTAAGTTTTCAAGCATACAGAAAAGTTGAAGGAATTGTACAATGAGTGGTAATATAACCACCATCTAGACTCAATAATTATTAACATCTTACCATATTTACTTTATATCTCCTTTTATATACAAAGAATATATTTATATTTTTTGCTGAAAGTAAATTATAGACATTATGAAATACTAAATATTTCAACCTGTACCTCCCAAAAATAAAAGCATTAGTCTACATAACTTCAATGCCATTATTCCATCCAGAAAATAATCATCATCTAATGACTAGTTCATATTCAAAATTTTCCCAATTGATCCTAAGATATATCTTATAGATTTTTTTTATAGTTTTTTTTTTTTCTTAAGCTGGGATCCATGAGGGCTCATACATTCTGTTTATTATATCTCTTTTGTCTCTTTTACTCTACAACAGTCCCCTTCACACAGTTTTTCATGACACTCTTTTTGGAGAGACCAGGTCAGTTGCCTTCCAAATGCCCACATTCTGGATTTGTCTCATGATTTCCTTGTGATGTCATGAACTGTTCCCTCAATAACTTGTGTTTCCTCTAATCTAGAAGTTAAGACTAAAAGCTTGGTTAGATTCAAGTTAAATATGGTTTTTTGGGGGGTGCCTGGGTGGCTCAGTTGTTAAGCGTCTGCCTTCGGCTCAGGTCATGATCCCAGGGTCCTGGGATCGAGCCCCGCATCGGGCTCCCTGCTCTGCAGGAAGCCTGCTTCTCCCTCTCCCACTCCCCCTGCTTGTGTTCCCCCTCTCGCTGTGTCTCTCTCTGTCAAATAAATAAATAAAATCTTAAATATATATATATGTGTTTTTTGCAAGAATACTATAATGGTGATGCTGAGCATTCCCTATTCCTTCAGAAAGCACATAATGTCTCAGGCTGCTGTGTGATTAGTAAGGCTAAATTTGATCACTCCATTGTAAAGCTAAGATTTTCCCTCTACAATGACTCATTAATCTCAACATGAGCCTTTAATTGAGCTACCATCTGTGGAATGTCTATGTGCCAGGCACTGTGCTAATTTTCTAGTTAATTCTCATAACAATCCTATGAAGGGAAGGATAATTCTCTCCATTTAAAATGAAGAGGGGCACCTGGGTGGCTCAATCAGTTAAGCGTCCAACTCATGATTTCGGCTCAGGTCATGATCTCATGGGTTGTGGGATCAAGCCCCTTGTCTGGCTCCACACTCAGCATGGAGTCTGCTTGAGATTCTTTCCCTTTGCCCCTCCCCCCACTTGCACTCGTGCTCTCTCTCTCTCTCTCTCTCTAAAATAAATAATCTTTTAAAAAACTAAAATAAAGATAAAGAAACCAAGGCTCAGATACATGGACCCTTTGTCCGAGGAGAGAATCTGCTTTCTAAGCTCCATTCCCTCCCACACTAATGGATGTATAGGGATGGTCAAGGGACGGCAATTGTTTCTGGTTCCTAATCTATTTCTTTGGCTTAGTCAAGAATAATCATGATCAAAAAGAAAAAAATAATAATCTTTTTCCAAAATCAGTAGTTGAAGCTTCATGACTAATCTTTAAAAGTACTTTAAATTTTTAACTAATTTCAGAACTTTCTACAGTTTTTTACTTCTAAACAAACTTAAATGAGATTGTTGAGAGAAGTAGAGCTTAACTTTTTATTTTACATAGTTATTAAAATTGAAGTATAAAATATATATATATAAAAAATTTTTTAAAAAATTGAAGTATAATTTTGGAAACGTATCTTCCCCCTTGAATTTGGTGGACAGGGAAGCAAGAACAGAGGTGATGATAGCTTTCCCTCACACCTACGAGAATTGTAGGAATGACAGGTAAATCCACCTCAGGTTTTAATAACTAAAGTACTCCTTGCTACTATTATAAAAGCTGTTCCATTCTCTTCCATCTTGGGAAGAAAAGAATATACTCAGTCTTTTAGAGACAACCTTTCTTACACTTTGCCTCACATGGACTCTTCCTCAAAAGAGCAGTCCCAGGAGCTGCAGCCTCTGAGCTGGGAATATCTGGAGTTTTGGCAGAGTGTACAGGGTAGAAGACAAAGAAGTGGCAAGGGGCAACTATTGGCTGAAAAGGGGATAATTACTATCCTGTGAGGATTTGCATACTTATTTTAAATTTAATGAAGGTCCTTATACACATAGGTTGGAAAATTCCAGAACAGTATACACTCCCTCTCTGCACCTCATATTGAAGTCCCTATAGTCTGGCTTTTATCCCCATCAACTTCATTTAAAATTGTTTAGTCCTTACATTATTTGCCTTCTCTGCAACATTTAATCATATTGCATACTCCTTCCTTGGCTCTCTCTCTTCCCTTGACATTCCATGACACTCCAATTCCCTGGCCTTTCTCCTATTTCTCTAATCACGCCTTTGTATCTCTTTTGCCAGAATTCTCTTTCTCTGCCCATGCTGCAGACACTGGTATTCCCTGTAGTCACGTCGTGGCCATCTTCTCAATGTGCATGCTCTTTCTGAATGATCTCACCATTCCTGTGGCTTTACCCATGGCTGTGCTTGGATGAGTCCCAACTGTGTCTTGGGGATCCAAATTCCAAACCTCTCTCATGGGCAACACTTGTGTGTATGACTTCCTATCATACATCTGTGTGCTTCCATAGGTACATCCTATGGGGACTGGATATCTCCAAGGAAGTTTAGCACACCCCAGTCTAAACTTATCATGGTTCCTTCCTCCATCCCCATCCTGCTCCTCCTCCTTTGTGCATCATTTGCTTGAATGTACTACCTCTCTCATACTTCCCCAAGCCAGAAATGCAGGATTTGTCCTTGACTCCTCTTGTCCCTTCCCACCCCACACCCTGTAAATCATTAAGTCCTGTGGAACTATTACTTAAATAATCTTTTGTCCTTCTCTTTCTCTTTTTACCTATAACCCCTTACGTTGCTGCATTTTGGTGCTAGGTTTCTGCAAGTTTTTTAACTGGTCTTTCTGTCTCAATCTGTGTCCCCTTCCGCAGTCTCAGCAATCTATCTTCTATGACCAAGGTGTCTACCTAAATTTCAAATCTAATTATGTTATTCCTCTACTTAAAACATTGCACTGACCTCATCTTGCCCTTGGATAAGGTTTGAATTCTTTAGCATAAAAGGTCCTTCATAATCTGGCTCCTGCCTCCTTTTCTAGCATCATATCTCAGCACAACCTCCTTTAGTTACACTGAAATATGTGTCATACCCCCCAGTTTTGCTGAAGTGTCTTTCCCAAACTTTCATGGCTAACTCACACATGTTTTTTAAGATTAAGCTCAATAGACATTGGGGAGGGTATGTGCTATGGTGAGCGCTGTGAATTGTGTAAGACTGTTGAATCACAGACCTGTACCTCTGAAATAAATAATACATTATATGTTAAAAAAAGAGACAGAGAGAAAGATAGTAGGAAGGGAAAAATGAGGGGGGGGAAATCGGAGGGGGATGCGAACCATGAGAGACGATGGACTCTGAGAAACAAACCGAGGGTTCTAGAGGGGAGGGGGTTGGGGGATGGGTTAGCCCGGTGATGGGTATTAAAGAGGGCATGTACTGCATGGAGCACTGGGTGTTATACAACAATGAATCATGGAACACTACATCAAAAACTAATGATGTAATGTATGGTGATTAACATAACATAATAAAATTAAAAATCTTAAAAAAAAAAGATTAAGCTCAGACATCACCATATCCAAGTAGCTTAGCAGGTCATTTATTTTGGCCATTGTCCCATCTACAGATTTGAAATTCCAAGTAATTAAATATACTGCCTATCTTTAGCAAGGATTGATCTATTTTAAAATGTTGGGTCCTTATATTGTGTGTGTTTACTTAGTGTGCATGAAGAAATGTTGGTTCTTTTTCCTAATGAGCAATGTATTCTTGTTGGTAATGGAATCCAGCTCTGAACCTAGCAGGCTTGACTGGGTCCTGAACCATGCTAACTCTTGCCTACAGTCATCTATGGAAAGCTAAGTGCTGTCCTAATTTCTCAACCATTTATCCAGGCAAAATTGCTGCTTATAGTTGTACAGGTTGTGCACTGCATAAATTCACAATAGAACCTATGTGGAGTTCCTGTTCCACAACCTTCCTCTGTGGCAAATGATCACCTGAATCCTGAATGCCATCATAAACTATTTATATTCCAACCACATCCGGTGGATTGGGGCACCTTGCATGATGAGATTGCGCAGTTTTAACCCTTGTTGTTGGTGTTTCTCTAAGGAATTGCATTTTGGTTTGATAGTTAGCTAAGCTTCTCAGGAATGAGCCCTACAATCAGCAAGAGGCAGCAATGCATGTAAAAAGAAAGAAGAAGGAAGGAAAGGAGTAAGAGAGAAAGAGGGAGGGAGGGAGGGAGGAAAGAAGGAAGGGAGGGACAGAGGAAGGGAGGGACGGAGGGAGAGGGAGGGAGAAAGAAAGGAAGAAAGGTCTTGCATTTGGGAGTCAGCAAATCTGGGTTTGAATTATTTTTAATTTATTTTTTATTATAGTTGATAGACAATGTTACCTTAGTTTCATTGTGTACAACATAGTAAGTTGACAACTGTGTACATTATATTATGCTCACCACAAGGTAGCTACCATCTGTCACCATACACCTCTGTTATAATACCATTGACTATATTCACTATGCTGTACCTTTTATCCCTGTGACATACTCATTCCACAACTGTAAGCCTGTATCTCTGATTCCTCTGTAGTCATTTTGCCCATTGCTTACCCCTCTCACCTTTGCCAGCTGTTAGTTCTCAATATTTATGGGTCTGTTTCTGCTTTTTGTTTGTTTGTTCATTTGTTTTTTGATTGTTTTTTAGATTCCACATATAAGTATTTGTGTTTCTCTGTCTGACTTATTTCATTTAACATAATACCGTCTAGGTCTATCCATGTTGTCACAAATGGCAAGATCTCATTCTTTTTTATAGCTGAGTAATATTCCATTGTATATGAAAACCGTATCTTCTTTATCCATTCATCTGTCAATGAACATTTGGGCTGCTTCCATAATTTGGCTATTGTAAATAATGCTGCAATAAACATAGGCGTGCATATATCTTTTCAAATTAGTGTTTTCACTTTCTTTGGATAAATACCCAGTAGTGGAATTACTGGATCATATGATAATTCTATTTTTTATTCTTTGGGAGTAACCTCCATCGTGTTCTCCACAGTGGCTGCTGAATTTGAACTTTTGCTTTGCTTAATTGTGTAGCTCTAAGCAGATCCCTAAGTCTCTTTGATCCTCATTTCCCTTCTTCATTGGATAGTAACACTCAACTTCCAGGGATATCATAGTAGTAAGTTAATGTTCGTAGACCACCAAACACAGATCCAGATTCTGACCAGCTTATGTGTGCTCTTTCGTCCCATCAACCTAATAGGCTTTGTGGCAGAATGGGACCATAGACCAAAGTATAACAAGAACACATTATCTACTGACTTGACAATTTTATCTAGGTGACCATCTCACTTAGACGTATATAACATCTAGAGCACAAAGATTAAAAAGGATATTGGTCAAAATCTCTTTAGTTGTATACTCTAGACTCAGAGAAGAGAAACTTCAGTCAAAATCATTGCCATTTACATTTTTTGGTTCTGCTAAACTTACTAGTGCTTACCCATTCATTTACTATGTTTGTTGTTTGAATCCTCAACAAATTTATTTCTCTCTTTTAGCTGCTAGTGTTTCCCTCACTGCTGTTGCTGCTAAGAACACTGGGATTAATTTATTGGAGAATTGAGGGACTGTAGGAATCTCCTGTCTTCAGTAGTTCAGATTAATTGAAACAACTCCACACGAAGCAACCCAGGTAGAGACTCTTGAAGACACAGTGTCCATAGGATCAAAAATAGCATTTGGAAACAATAAAGAACAATGTTTCTGGGATTACCTCCTCCATCATCTCTCTCCCCATCCCCTGTAATTTTATGTACTTATAAGTTTATGTACCAGTGCATTTTTATGTGTGTATGTATGTATTGAGAAGCCTGGTGGTAGAGCTGAAGGCAAGTTTCAGTAGTAGATGAAATGTGTTTCCTCTTTGAAGAGAATACCTGTCATTCCTTTGGATTTGTGTTCCAGGTAAATCTTTGGACAATTCACTTTGGAAAACATAACAAGGGTCACATAGTTAAACTTTCTCGGAGGAGCCTAGACCAATGTCTCCCAGCTAGACCATACTGTCACATGGAAAGGGGAAACTGACTTATGCTAACATCCAAAAGGCTGTGGTCTGGGAAAAGAAAAGATACAAGAAACAAAGTTGAGAAGGAAGGAAGTAATACAGATTTTTCCAGCTAGTTGGATTGCTTTATATCAACCTCAGCCTTGATTCCACACTTAGCATAAAGAGGTAGGGGGCTCAGTGGAAAGAACCTGGGTTTGCTAAGACAGAGGGAATGTGTTAGAAGCTCACTGCTAGCACTTTGGCAGTCACTAAGACGCTTTAAAAACAGTTCACTTCTTTGTCCTGGGCACATGGTAGATGGTAGGATTGAATTTTTTACCCACTTAAAGTTAGCTATGATCTGCCTTTGGCCATTGAAATATGAGCAAGTCATGTGAGTCACTTCTAAAGCGTGGGCTTAAGAGTTGAATTCTCTTTTCCCTTTGCCATGGCAATGGCCAGTTATAGCCGCCCTGACAGCAGGGGTCCAAGAGGGAGGACAATGATGATGCAGAGAAGGTCTCCTGGTGGGCCCTCAATTTCACACTTAGCATGAAAGGGAATTAAACTTTTATTATTTGGTATCCTCAAGGTTTGGGGGTTGTTTGTTACTACCATGTAATCCAGCCTATCCTGACTGATGCAAGTCCTTTCTGTAGATTATTGAACAAAGTGTTGCTTCTTTGAGGATCAGGTTTCTCATCTCTAAAATAGAGATAACTGTAATAATAGCTACTTTCTTCAACTCTTCCAAAGATCTAAAATTAGTGTATAAACAGTAAATCCTTTTAATAGTGGCAAGTGTTGCCAGATATCTATTACTAAGGATGGAGGAATTCGCCTTCCCAAAGTGACTTCCGAACACATTTCTTTCAGGGTTTGGCCTTGGATTAAGAGCAGTCTCAGAGATAACAAAAATCTCCAGTGAACTTTATCACCAGACTTTCATTAAGGAGCGGAATCCACTGCTTAAACATTACCTAATAGAAGCAGAAGCTTAAAACTAAAAAATTTTATAGTTGAAACATTCCAGATCCAAGAGATTTACATCCCATTGACCACCTGGCTAGGAGCTGACAGAGCAGCAGAATGTCCCTTCAGACTATTTTTATACTCCCAAACCTAAAAGGATACCCTTTTACCTGCCAGAGCTCTGAGATGACCTGTTGAATAGGACATGCCCCCAGTAATTCAGGGTAAGACCAGGAAGCCTGAACCTTCCATGTTGCACAACTAATGATCTCTATTCACCCCTCCCCACTCTTGAGTTTACTTGACAGTGTGTGTATGTGTGTGTCCCTTAGTAGCATGCAAATTCCCAGCTCATCTTTTGTCCCTGTGAGCAGTTCCTACTACAGTATCTACATGGGATGGTCACCAGTTCAAACTTTAAGCATTCCCTGTCAATGGGGACCTTGCTGTATCCCAAACCTCTTCTACCATTAAAACACTCTTCTTTTTTATTTTATTTTATTTTTTTTACCAGAACAGACCTCTTCAAAACTCTCATCCCCTACCTCCACTCCCACCTCCTGAAATAAAGCAGAATATCCCTGTACTCTCTCCTATGGAGAATAAAAAGGCAATCACCATGTTGACTTTTGTCTTCAATTCTCTTCATGGGCTCTCATATCTAGATTCTTTAATCATTTTTGTCAGGCCTAGACTCTAGTGTTTGTTGTCCCTCTTAAAATATGGTGCATAGACCTAGTCTGTTCAGTAGAGTGTTATTCCCTTGGTGGCAAAAATAGTATCTATCATGGTAATGGTTGATTCTTCACTCCTAACAAGGTTTCTTGCTCATTATAGGGCTCAATAAATAGGACTGAATAAATTCATGAATATAAACAGTACCCCCAGTCGGGGTCTATACCAGTTCATCTGAGACCACATCTATTTATCATGACTACAGACGTCCTGTGTCCCACCAGTTCTCACTGCCACTTCCTTTCCTGTGTGTGACAGACAGGAAGGCATCTGACTGTTCTTTGTTTCTTTGTGTCTTATCAGAGCAGTAGAGTCTTTTTGTGAGGCTCTACTCAGACTCATTTTCCCAAGCACTCTGTGCAGCAGCTTCCCTGGAATCTGCCACACTATAGTACCCCAGGACCTATCTAAGGACATACAATCTCCCTAACAACTAAGTGGGAAATGGGGCCTCACCCCAGTCTAGAATCTTCTGTGAGGTCTGTTCCCTGTTTCCTCCAGACCCATCTCATGTCACCCACTATCGACCTCCACCTTGCACCTGCACTCCAATCCCCTGGTTTCTTGATGATACCATGTTTCTTCCTGCCTCAAGGCCTTTTCACATACTATTCCCTCTGCCTTAAACATTTTCTCTCTACCCCTCCACTCTCCTTCATCTAGTTAGCTCTTCACTCATTTGTACCCAAATATCATTTACTTGGAGGAGTTGATCCTGATCCCCAGACTAGAGTTGGGTGTTATTTGGTTTTCTTAGCATCACACACCTTTCCCTCAGAGAACAAATCATAGTGTATACGTTTATTTATGTACCTTTCTAAGTCTCATAAGGGCATGGGCTTTATTTTGATCACTGCTGTGTCCCAGTACCTAAAATAGTGCCAAACACACAGTAGGTATTTAAGAACCATTTGTTGAAAGAATGAGTCATCATCTTTCTCCTTCACTTGAAAGCTCCATGAGGACATACAGTGTTATTTTTGCAGACCATTGTATACCTAAGGACCTACACAGTAGCTGGCACACAGGAGGTACCCAACAATAATGTAAATAAATAAGGAAGAAAAGCAAGATGAAGAAGAGGAAGAACAGGAAGAAGAGACATAACTAGCGATATCACCCCCTTCACTCTCAAAGTGTTCTAGTTTAGAAAATATATGGTCACCGTAGTTATGTCTCTTACTGATTCTAAGATTTTTTTTTTAGGTCAAAGAGCAAGGTATATGAGAGAGATTAGGGATTGGAAATTTGCTATGTCTCTAGAGAAGTCAGAAGGCAGTCAGAAAGCCAAATAGGACAATTCAATTTCTAAGTTCTAGAGGAGTCTCAAGGAGTACCAAGGGTACCCTGAGTCTTCAAAGGGCTGAATCTCTCCAACTGCTTGGGAAAGGCTCAGATCTGGACTTGGTTTCTTTTTTGCAGTAGTGGAAAAATAAAAATATCTCTCAAACACTTTCCTACCACACCATACATACACACAGACACAGACAGACACACACACACACACACACAGTGATGGGGAAAGCAGAGAAGAAAGGCATGAGGCTTTTTATATTTTCTTAAATTTCCAAGAGTCAGGGCTTCTGACTTGAAACTTTCCATCTAGTTCATATTCCCCAGGTTGAAGCTGATAAAAATCTTGAAAGAGACAGACATGTTTGAGCCCAGATCTAAAGGACTAAAAGCTATTCTTCCTCGTCCCTCTACCTCACCTTAGAGCAAAGTTTTCAAAGTTGAAATTCTGTGCTATTTGTTATCAAGTTTAATAGAAGACAGAGTTAACTCCTGACCTTTAGGTTCTGGGAACCAACATAGTTCTTGGAGTCCAAAATCTATCTCCCACTGTTCAATCAGTTTCTTTTCTTTTCCAAAACTTCTGGTCACTCTGAACTTACCTTGCTATGGGCTCTCATAATAGGTTCCTATAGCTGGGGTGCACACAGTAACCGATCTAACTCCTTCCATATCTTAATGTGAGTTGCCGTGAGTGTGCCGAGAAACACACTTTTATTAGTGTGTTTCAATTTCTTTGAATATGCACAAATATATATATTCACATTACATCAGGATACATGTTTATAGGGATGGATGTTGTTACTCTTGATATATGGATATGGTCCCACATACTCTGTGTGTGTGTGTGTGTGGAGAGAGAGAGAGAGATTGATTTAGGGATATGTGGATATTCATATATGAATCCATCCATTCATTCATTCATTCAACAAATATATACCAAATGTCTTCTATGAGTCAGGCTGTGTTCTAGATGCTTGGAGTATATCTGTGAACACACCAGACAAATAGTCATCCCCCGTCTAGAGATTATATTCCAGTGGAAGGTGAAGAGGCAATGATAAAAAGTAAATATAATAAATAAGTAAATTATATGATATCTTGAAGGTGATAAGTACTATAATGGACCAAGACAGATCAGAAATACGGCTAGAGTGGGTGGGTTGCAATTTTAAACAGAGAGAGTAGTTACGTAGATTTCATTGAATAGCTGACCTTTGAACAAAGACTTACAGGAAGTGAGGGAATAGTCTATGTGATATTTGCTGGGAAGTGTTTTCCAATTATAGGGGACAACCAGTGCAAAGACCCTGAGATGAGAATATACCTGACATTTATGGGACAGCAAGGAATAGCTTGAATATAATGATGGAGGGACAGAGTATTATAAGGAATATGTCCAAGAGATGATGGGAACCAGATCATATAATGTATATGGATATTATACATAGGTGCTATACATGTATATAGAGTATACACATGGACATGTTTATATTTTTAGTCTTAAATGCATTTTAGTCTTACATGGATTTTTTATTGTCTAAATACCTACTATATACATTTAGAGAAATATAAATAGTATGTATACATTTCTGTGGCACAGTTTATTTATGTCTGTATGTGCTGTACGTATGATAACAGATGTTCATGCATGTATCTATTGTGCAATTGAATGCACATGTTACTTTATGGAACATGTGTGGTATCCCATATGTATGTATGCATGTGTACTTATTATATATTACACTAATGCATGTGTCTACAAATAGCCATGTGTCACTTCAAATGACAGGAAACTCTCACAAGTGTGTAATTATGGGAACTGTCCACAAATTCATGGGCTTTCTCTGCAGGTATCTGGCAGAAGACAGATATGGTCATTCTCTTATTCCTCCTTATGAGAGAACCCTGCCCCAAGGCTGAAAGCATTGGTGCTGAAGAGACAAGCGAATGCAGACAGGTTTCAGAGATTGTGGGTCTTACATCATGAGACTGAAGAAGACACCAAAGTCATGACCATTTGAGAAAAATGCAAATGTTCTCTGACATTGATAAATTATTGACTCAATTCTGGTATATGGTCATTTACCAAAGGAATTAGAAGTGCCAGCCTGCTGTGTCCGATCCTACAAGGGAATTTCTTTTTTCTGCTTTCTTATTCTTTTTCTTCAGCTTGTTGCAGGGAAATAAATTGCTAATAACATACGGATTTTAATTTGAGATTTTAGTCTTAAAAAGTTTGGTGTACAGGGTGAAATGTAAGAGGTTTTTTTTTTTTTTCATTTTCTATACTTGCCCGAGTTGTAAACCTAAGGCCAAGTTAATTAAAGTCAATGGAGAATGTATTTTTTTATTAAACTTTCTCTTTCTATTGATTTTTCCCTCTCATACAAATAGTACAGACTTAGTCCTCAAAATCAAAAACACTGTAGAGCAAAGAAAAGGAATAATCAGGCTCCCAAGATGATTTACAAACTCTGACACAGGATTTTAGAGGTGGCTAGGATTTCAGAGGTGGCTAAACTGGCAAGGTGTTGAGAATTTAGGTCAGCTAAGGACAGACAGACCCAGCTGTGCACCAGCTAGTCTGTGAGGCCAAACTCCCAGGTACATTTGGCTCACAAAAGCAATATTGGTTTCTTCATGGTACAAACATCTGGACCATTGCAACAGCCTCCTAATTTTTTTTCCCACTTTCAGTCATTCCCTCTAATCCACTCTCCATCCAAGAGCTACATTTATCTTCCCAAGGCATAATTCTGATGATATCATTTATAGGCTCAAAGCCTTCAAGGGCTCCCTCTAAACTCAATAGCTCACAGGCCAGACCCAAACCATTGCCTATTTTTGTAAATAAAGTTTCATCACAACATAGCCATGCCCTTTTATTGATGTATTATTTAAGGCTGCTTTCACACTACAACAGCAGAAAAGTTGTGATAGAGATCATATGAGCATAAAACATTTACTAGATGGTCTTGAATAAAAAGAGTTTGCTGATGCCTGTTCTAACCCATCAAATAAGAACCACAATCACAGGCTAGCATTTAAGACCTTCTAAACAATTTCCCCAAGTTGGCTTCCCACTTTAATTCCTAGTCTCTTCCTTAACATTGCACATATTAGAATCATTTTGGACTCCTTGGTTTTTCCCAAACACTCACTGGCAGAATTAGATTGCCCTGTGTCCATTTCTTCTTTTCCTGGTTGCGGCACTGGAGTTGTCCTTTGAAAACTGCCCCATGGGGCGCCTGGGTGGCTCAGTCGGTTAGGCGTCTGCCTTCAGCTCAGGTCATGACCCCAGAGTCCTGGGATCAAGCCCCACATCAGGCTCCCTGCTCAGCAAGGAGTCTGCTTCTCCCTCTGACCCTCCCCCATCTTGTGCTCTCTCCCACTCTCTCAAAAAAATCATGTCTTAAAAAAAAAAAAGAAAACTGCCCCTCTTCAATCCTCAGTTTTTGTGGTTCTTGGAGGGCTAATCTCATTCTCAGTCCCAGTAAAGAATCAATGACAAAACCTGGCAATTAGAGTATTCTATTCTATCATGATTGATTCTGAAATAGGTGTGTGACCAAAGCCACAGTGATGAGCTGTAATGCTGGACTTCTGATGGAATTTTGGGAAAGAGAAACTCTTTTTTCCACCAGGATTCTTGAGTCTGTCAACTGTCACTAGGGAGAAGTGAATTGGGAATGAAGTTAATACAGAGGGAAACAGAGTCAAGAGATGGAGACTCCAGTCCTAATGACATATTTTAGGCACCTGGTTCTAACTGTACCTGAAGCTAGACTACTTATTTGTCCCTGTACATGAAAGTATATAAGGTCTCCTTTTGTTCTTGGGAGACTTTAAATGGGTTTCTGCAACTTATAATCTAAGTAGTCATTGCTCTGTCCCCTCCCTTTACCTTCGATGCCTTCTTCTCACTTCTCCCGGACCACATTTTCTCCTGTTTTCAAGACCCAAGCCAAACCTTAGCTTCTCTATAAAGTCTCTCCTGAATTCTCGTGAAATACAGTCTCTCAGTTTTGAGCTCCACAGCTTAATACTGCCCTTGTTATCATCTGGTTACCATGCTTTGGACCTTGTTCTGAGTACATGAAAATATTTATTGAATAAATTTTTAAAAATTCCTGGTGTGGAGAGAATGATCCTTTTAATCATTGCATTTAGGGTTAGAATGTGAGCGGATGGGAAATGCTTGGAGCATACTTTCATCTGACTTCATAAAATTCGCTCTGATTTTTTTTAAATAGTATTGAACTCTCAGAAATGTTGCAAGGGTGGTACAAAGAGCTCCTGTATCTTCTTCACCCAGATTTCTCAGTTGTCAACCTTTGGCTGTATTTGTGTTTCCCATCTCAACCCCCGCCCTCCTCCCCACACACATACAGGCACATTATTCTTGTTCTATTTTTAGTCTCTTGAGAGCAATGTGTATATCCCCAAACAGACACAAACACTTTCCAACATAAACCCAGTGTACCTCTTCAACTCAGGTAATCAACATCAATATAGCACTACCGGATACAGGCCCCATTCGATTCTTGCTCTCTTAGCAATGTCTCTTGTTTACTTTGTGGCCCAAGATCCAATTTAGTATCATGCATTGCACTTGGTCATTATGTCTCTTAAGTTCCTCCTAGTCTTTCTTGAACTTGACAGTTGTGGATGATAAGCCTTTCATTCCATAGGATGTTCCTCAGCCTGGATCCGTCCAATAGATCCTCCTCATGACCAGACCCAGGGCATGTATTGTTGGCAGAATATCATAAATTTTATGCTCTGATCCTCTTAGTACATTCCACATAGAGGCATCTTATGTCACTCTGCTAACCCCTAGTGATGCCAGACCTCGATCCCCTGGTCAGATTGCTTTCTGCCAGGTTTCTCCACTCTAGAGCCAGGGCTTTTATCTTTGTGATAGATAAATATTTTATAGCAAGATACTGCAAACTAACCAACACCCTGTACTTCAGCAAACCTCCACTCACCTGCTTTAGCTTGCATTAATAATTCCTGCTTTAAATAGCCACCACCATGATGGTCATCAAATAATGACTTTCTATCTTCATCATCTTCACTATATTTATTTAGTTGGCATTTTAGTGCAAGGAAGAGCTCCCCTCCTTTTTCTCTCTTCACTATAGACCCTCAGATCCCTTTTTATGCAACAGGTGGGTAGTCTGTTACAATCATTTATTGTAATGCTTAAAGTATCCTAGATTTGGTCATCAGGAGACCCTGACTCTAATTTCCTTTTGACTTGTCCCCATATTCTTAGAGGACCTTCCTACTTTCTGTTGCCAAAAATTTGGGGGCTCAGCTTTCACTTTTCCTGCCCCAGCCCTAGAGTCAGTCCTTTTTCCAAGGGGCCTCAGTTCCTTTTAGTGGAAAACTCTACTCAGAAAGCAAGATACGGAAGGCTGGTATGCTCATTGCTACTGGAATAGCATTGCTTCTAGGCCCTTCCAGCAGACAGAGGGAAGAAATATGTGCATGTGCGTACATACATTAACACACATTCATCTACATTAATAGACACATCTATTTCTCTATCTATATAGATATATAAATATTTTAAAACTAAGCTATGAGTTCACTTGTATCTCCAATTCTAATCTAATACCTCGGGTTTCTTTCTATACTTCCCTTTTCCATATTTATGAAACCTTTCTCTGATTATGCTCACTATTGACTCTGAAATTTTTTAAAACTTGAGAGTAAGGACTTTCCTTGCCTTTGCATTTCACCTGAGAGCTGCCAACGTGTTCAAGATACAGGGACTCACAAAATCGGCGCTGTCCCTTGGTGGCTGGGTCATGTAAAACCTCGGCTTTTGCAGTAAAACCTTTGACTGGAGAACTCGGGAGGCCAGGAGGCTACCTGTGTGCCTCATAGTATAGCTCTTCACCTGGCAATAGACCTTCTGTAACTGGCTTCACAGTCTTCTTAAAATGAGAAATGAAAAAATATTCTCCAAGTCTCTCAGAGGCTCTCCAGAAACAGGTGCTATGTAAATATAGAGTATAATCATTGTTGCTGTGTGGGAAATGTTTTTCTATCCATCTTGTTCTACAATAGACTGAGAATGTTTTCCAGCATCACTGGTCTTCTCAGGCTTCTCAACAGATGACACAGCTAGCTCTTGCAGTAGGCATAAGGGTACTGGTTGGAATAAATTACAACCTCCACTCCCAGATGTTTATCTTTTACTTATTTTACCTTGGAAAAAATTACAGCACAACACAGGGAATGCACATGAACCTATCTTGCTCCTTAAAGGGGGTAAAGCTCTCAACCCCGAGACCACACGGGGTATACCGTCCATAGTGGGACAATAGACAAGCCAGATGTGTCCCGGTGGCCTCACCCCCAATATCTGCTCTGTCTTTTCTTCAGCTTGTGACATCACAGAAAATGATGCTCTGTCTTGTTAAGTCCTTTCTTTTCAGAAGGAGGAAGTTGATTCGGTCCTGGAGGTTTCTGTAAATGGATCACATGACTTTCTCAGCATCACATGAGGGCAATAAGTGAAGCACCAGGATTCAACCAAAGGGTACTTCTCTCTCCATTTATCCAACAGCTGCCTTTGGCCCCCAGATACAGGCTTCTCAGACCATGATTATTCATTGCTGACTGTATCTCAGTCCATCAGACCTAGAGGTCTACATATGCATAATCTCTGTTTCCAGCCCTCCCCAGGATCATACAGAATATGGAAGGACCTTTAGAGATCTTCTCGTCTGACTTCCTCATTTTGTGAATGAGAGCACAAACATGAAGAGATTTGTCCAAAATGAGTGCTACTCCACTATGCTTTACTTCCTCTCCCTTGTATTTTTTTTCTCCTGCATTTAAAAGCTATAGCTTAGTTAAGCATCAGCTCTGGGTTTACGTTTCCAGATATTGCATTTCGTCTATATTTTTATAACTATAAGGAAATGACATCCTAATGCTCTCCTGTCAGTCTCGCTGCATGCAGAGTGCATGTATACACATGGTGTAGTGGAGAACAAACTAAGATGATGCTAATTCTGGCACTGCCACCAACCGGCCTGGTGTTCTCGGGGAGCTCTCTTGACCTCTCTGACCCTCAATTTTCTCATCTGTGAGTGAAGGTGTTGAACTAACATATCTGTTTATTCTACAAACAAGTGTTGAACAAAATAGAAATAACTAGTTTATTTGGTGCATGATCTTAGGCAAGTTACCAAACCTACCTCTAACTCAGTTTTCTCATCTGTATAATAGGAATAATAGAAGTACTACTTCATTGCTTTGTTGTAAGGATTGAATGAGATGATCATGTAAAGCACTTATAACAGTAATTGACACATTTAGCAAGCACTCAAAAATTGCTATAATTATTATTATTACTATCGTTATTATTTCTGTTGCGTCTGTGCTCCCGGTCTTAGCTCATGATGATTCTTCCTCCTGACTTGAGCTTCCTCTCATCTACAAATCCAAATCCTACCAGGCTTTCAGGACCCAGTTCAAATACTCTTCCACAAAGCCGTCCCTAATTCTCTCTAGTTTCTTCCTTGGTATTCTGACATCACAACCTCTTTTGAACATCACACATTCACATGTATTCTTTCCATCGAGGCTGCTTGAGTGCAGGGTTTCCCTCTGACTCATCTTTGAATCCACATGCCAAGCACAGAACCCAGCAACTAGGAATGAATTAGTAAATATTGGTTGAATGAATGAGGTATATAATATTGCTTAAATAGCAAGTCTAGATGGTATGGTTGTGTAAATAGTTCTGTTGATTTTACATAAATACAACCAAAAGAGATTTTTTCCTAAACGTTGTTAATAAAACAACTGATGATGTAGACCAAAAAAATCTACATTAGTGATGCCAAATACTGGCCCTTAGATCAGTTCATTCCAAATTATCTTTGGGATTCTTTAAATATATATTCTTTAAATATAAAACCCTGGTGCCTACCTCCCAAACATTCTAACTTAGTAGATCTTGGTGGCAGTGAAGAACCCCTCCCCCCTCCCCCACCTCCCTTAAAGGCTTTAAAAGTGATTGTGATGTGCGGCCAAAATGGGGATACATATGTCTTAACAACTTTCTCAAGATTTCTCCCCAAAATGACTATTTAAATACACAACCATATAGCCTGAAAGGGTTTTTTGTTGTTGTTGTTCTTTTTATGTTCATCACAATCAATAATTTCTCTCCACGTTGAGAACCTTCAATGAATGATACCAGCCATTAAGAGGGAGCATATCGGAAAGAGCAGTGTTTTAAATGGCAAGAGACATAGGCTGTAGAATAAACTCAGCCAAATATGTATGAACTTGAATAACCTATTTTGCTTCTCTGGGTTTTAATTTCCCCCATTTTTAAAATGGAAGCAGTTACAACAGCAGTAGGAAGTTAGTTTGGAGACCTTGAGGTCGGCTTGGCTATTCAGCAGTGCTGCTTGATTTTGCGAGATATAACCCTGTCATAAGTGCAAACATCTTGAGGGTATTTTGGAAGCAGGTTGCGAAACACTGGTTTTGGCAGTAGAGGGGCAAGGGCTTTTCTGCATTGTTTGGAAGCAGAATCAACAGCTTTGTGTAAACTGTGCTCTGAGCCACAGAATTCCATGGAATTCCACTGGTATCCCTTTATGGTCTAGGGGTTGGGAAAATGCTAATTGTAATTCAGCTCAAACCATCTCTATTAGCTTCAACCCTTTTTTTGTTTGTTTGCAGGTGATAGAAACACAACTCAAATCATTTTAGGCTAAAAGGATTAAGCAGACTTGCAGCTGAGCTTTGAGAATAGCTGAAATTAGAAACTCAGATGTTGCAAGAGTGTTCTTACCTCTTGTCTCTGCTGTTCTTCACATATTACCTTTATGTGCTCAGCCCATCTTCCTCCACCCAGCAGGCAACATAGCTGATACTTATATTTTCATCTTTGCCACCAGAGAGGGACTGCCTTTTTCCTTGTTCCAGTGTGGAAATTCCTGGGGAGGGATTCTGCCTGGCTTAGGTCTTGTGTCCACAACCTGAACCAATCACCCATAACCATGGAGAACAAATATTCCAATTGGCAGCCCTTATTAATATTACAAAATTTAAGAAAGAGGGAGAGCAGTTTCCTCCGGAAAGGGCGTGCTATTCCTAGAAAAAAGATGGGTGCTGAGAAGGCCAAACACTCAGTTCCCACTGCGCTATCCCATAGGCATTTAGGTAGATGTGAGTAACAAAAAGGTTGTCAGCTAGCCGACTACATGAGATACACATCTTGGTTCTGCCACCAACTAGCCATGTGACTTTGGGACCCATTCCTCATTCATCTCTCTGCACTATGATTACCTAAATAAATGACTATCTCCTCCACTCGACGAGGGTTTTTTGAGATTGGACAAGAGGTATTATTCATATAAACATCTGTAGGACCTAGTACAAAATCTGGCCCTTTATAATTACCTAATGTTGTGTTGTGGGTTTTTTTAAAATCATACCCAAGCGAAATTTTCCATGTGGTTTACTGAAGTACTTATAACAATTAGATTTTTTTTAGAAAGAAGAGAAGGGAGCTTCGGGGTTGGAGAACACACGGAGGTGCTGAGGGAATGGCATGGCTGCAGAGGGCATGGGAGCTCTGTGCCCTTTCCCCATACCTTGTCCTATACATCTGGCTGTTCCTGAGTTACATCCTTTTGTAATAAACCAGGGATCTAGTAAAAAGAAAAGAAGGGAGTATAAACGGATAGAAAGGAAAGATGAAGCTAGATTCATACCCTAAAATCCTATTAGAAAGCAGTGCTGATGCATTTGCTTTTAAACTTCCTAGTGGTCAAAGTAAGGATGGAAGATGGAAAGACGCTCTATAGTTAGGGTTGCTAGATAGAACAAAAATAACAACAGGACGCTGAGTTAAATTTGAATTTCTATTTAAAAAAAAATAAGGTTAGTGTAAGTTGTCCCATACAATATTTGGGACATACTTTTACCAAAAAAATTATTTCTTGTTCATCAAAACTTCAGGTTTGTGTGGGTTTCCTGTATCTTATCTGGCAACACTATCTATAGATAGGCTCTTCGTGCCCAAAAGATAAGGACCAAATCAGTTGCTCAGGTAAAATAGGGTTTCTTCCAACACCAGATTCCCCTAATAAAGGTCTTAATAAAGGGAATTAATGGGGTGTTTAATGATGCTTGATTAACTGTTCTTCCCTCGACTCTCCAGGTCTCAATTTTCCCCTTTGTACCATGAAGGTGCTTAACTCAATGACCTACAAGGCCCCTCCTTACACCAACACCCTATGATTATTCCAGTCTGGGATTTTTCCATGCCTGAGCTGTGTTTTTTTACCAGAACAGCCCTATTGCAAGCACTTTGATTTAGCTAAAGTCTTCACTTCACCAAGGAAGCTGACCTGTAGCCATGCTCTGGATGTGACTCTGGCTGGTGCCTGGCACCCACCCTCAGAGGGACTGGAGAGAGTCCACTTATCCATCTCATTCACTGTGCATGTGCATTTTACTGTGGAAGCACAGACCCAGCTGGAGCAGCCGTGGCTGCAGCTTTCCTGAGGGAAGTTAAACTGAGAGCTGGAGAATGAGTACTTCTCAGGAAGCAAAAGAAGGCTCAGGGAAACAAAGGAGCTTCTCCTGGGTGGCATGACCAGTGAGTCACTGAGCTATAACTCATATCCAATTCTGTAGCCTTTCCACCATTGTAATGCTGTCTTATAGAAAAGCCAACACCCAGAGCCTTGGAGAAGTTTGCTCAGTTTTCCACAGTGAGACCCAAGAATTTATAGAACATGTTGCCCTAGTGAAGGTCTCTGAGTTTAGATTCATTCCTTTATCCACAATTTTACTGGGATTTTTTTTTTTTTTTTTGAAGGCTGAATGATTGAGAAAAGAAAGCCTGAAAAATCCTCTCTCCTCTCTGGAATCAAACATTTTCTGGTGTCATTGAACCAAACTGGTGATTTCAGTGACAAGATGGCAGGCTTATGAGTCAGACTTCTGGGTTATCCCCCCAACCCCTTCACTTGGCTTCTGTCTGCCCTGGGATGGCCTAACTCAGCAGTCACACACTGTTTGCATTTCCCTGAAGATAGCATACTCTGCCACACTCCAGGACTTGGATCCCTTCTCTGTCCCCTTCAAGATCTAGCTCCAGTCACAACTTCTGGAAAGTAGTTCCTAATTCCTTCCATCAGATCAGGCATTGCCAAACAGCTGAGAGTGCCCACAGCTCTTATAACACTGGATGGTGATTCTCAGTTTACACATCTTTCCTCCAGTAAATCATGAGATCCTCATACAAAGATTTGTTTGTTTGCTTGCTTGTTTTCTATGTGGGCCAGCATTTAGTGTAGCACCTAGCATGAAGTTGGAGCTTAGTAATTATTTGTTGAAGGGAGGAAAGAGGGAAAGAGAAATAGGATAAAGGAAGGAAGGCTGGGAAGAAGAAAGAATGTTCTTTGCTGTCTCAAGAAAGAAGTCCACTGAAGTTTTCCTTTTAAAAAAAAAAGTATTATTCTCTTGGTAACTTCTGTTAACATTTCATTTGTTTGTAGGCTTTAAACATAGTCAGTTTTAATAAGTTCCAATTGTTCTTTAATACTGAAGCATTAGGAGTATGACTTCTAATTGTCTGGACTATGCCATGGTATCTGAATCAGGGCTGGTGACACTTTGGGAGGAAATGTACTATTATCTGTATCAGCTTCTTCTTTGGTTTGTCTCTGTTCTCATGGTTCTTCCAGGCATAGGCTGAGTAAGTCTCACATAATTTAAAGACAAATGCAATTAAGGCAATATGGCAGTGCCCCTTACTCACACATCCAGTGCATTGGACCAAGCTCTTGGCCCCTCCCATCTGAACTATTGCCATACTTGTTTGTAGTCCATCAATCCCATGCCTCTCCACCCCCCACCCATCCTCTAGTCATACCAGACTGGGCTTTATTTTTTTTTTAATTGACAAAATTTTTTAATTTAAATTCAATTAATCAACATATAGTACATCATTAGTTTTTTGTTTTTTTGGGGTTTTTTTATTCTTATGTTAATCCCCATACATTACATCATTAGTTTTAGATGAAGTGTTCCATGATTCATTGTTTGTGCATAACACCCAGTGCTCCATTCAGTACGTGCCCTCTTTAATACCCATCACCAGGCTAACCCATCCCCCCACCAACCCCTACCCTCTAGAACCCTCAGTTTGTTTCTCAGAGTCCATCGTCTCTCATGGTTCATCTCCCCCTCCGATTTCCCCCCCTTCATTCTTCCCCTCCTGCTATCTTCTTCTTCTTCTTTTTTTTTCTTAACATATATTGCATTATTTGTTTCAGAGGTACAGATCTGAGATTCAACAGTCTTGCACAATTCACAGCGCTTACCAGAGCACATACCCTCCCCAGTGTCTATCACCCAGTCACCCCATCCCTCCCACCCCACCCCCCACTCCAGCAACCCTCAGTTTGTTTCCTGCAATTAAGAATTCCTCATATCAGTGAGATCATATGATACATGTCTTTCTCTGTTTGACTTAGTTCACTCAACATAATACCCTCCAGTTCTATCCACGTCGTTGCAAATGGCAAGATCTCATTCCTTTTGACGGCTGCATAATATTCCATTGTATATATATACCACATCTTCTTTATCCATTCATCTATTGATGGACATCTTGGCTCTTTCCACAGTTTGGCTATTGTGGACATTGCTGCTATAAACATCGGGGTGCACGTACCCTTTCAGATCCCTACTTTTGTATCTTTGGGGTAAATACCCAGTACTGCAATTGCTGGATCATATGGTAGCTCTATTTTCAACTTTTTGAGGAACCTCCATACAGTTTTCCGGAGTGGCTGCACCAGCTTGCATTCCCACCAACAGTGTAGGAGGGTTCCCCTTTCTCCGCATCCCCGCCAACATCTGTCGTTTCCTGACTTGTTAATTTTAGCCATTCTGACTGGTGTGAGGTGGTATCTCACTGAGGTTTTGATTTGGATTTCCCTGATGCCGAGCGATATTGAGCACTTTTTCATGTGTCTGTTGGCCATTTGAGTACATCATTAGTTTTTGATGTAGTGCTCAGTGATTCATTAGTTGCATATAACATCCAGTGCTTATCACATCACGTGCCCCTCCTTAATACCCATCACCCATTTACCCCATCCCCCCACCCAACTCCCCTTCCACGACCCTCAGTTTGTTTCCCAGAGTTAAGAGTCTCTCACGGTTTGTCTCCCTCTCTGAAGAATGGGCTTTCTAGACTCAGTTCTAAACTGCTTGTCTTCGTTGCTCCCCATCACCTATAAAGTAAATTTCAAACTTTAATTGGAAGAGGAAACCTCTGTGTATCCTGTAACACTTCCCATAACTTGTTCTTATTTATTTATTTATTTATTTTTAAGATTTTTATTTTATTTATTTATTTGAGAGAGAGAATGAGAGAGAACACATGAGAGGGGGTCCCATAACTTGTTCTTAACTCTGTCCATTCTCGCCATCTTCAAGCCCAAACAAATTACAAATTACCAAACTGTATTAATTTACTAGGGCCTCTAACAAAATACCACAGATTGGGTACTTAAACAACAGAAATGTATTGTGTCACAAATTCCACGGACTAGATATTTGAGATCAAGGGGCCAGCAGAGTTGATTCCTTCTGAGGGCCATGAAGGAAGAATCTCCTTTAGGCTTCTCTTCTTGGCTTGTAGATAGTTGTCTTCTCCCTGTTTATTTACACAGTTTTCCCTCTCTATGTATCAGTGTCCAAACTTCCTCTTCTTAGAAAATACCAATCATACTGGATTAGGGCCCATCCTAAGGACCTCAGTTTAACTTCATTATCTCTGCAAAGATCCCATTTCCAAATAAGATCACATTCTGAGATACAGGGGATTAGGGCCTCAGCATAAGAACTTGGGGAGGGGAATACAATTCAGCCCACTTGCTAGGAATTCTTTACCACCAACCCTCTAATTCCTAGAGTTTATAACTAACTAGCTAGAGTTTATAAACTAACATCTTATTTTTCTTCTCCTTCCTGGTCACCATTTTCTTACATCCCTCATAGTCCTTCTTTCAATAAATGAATGATATTTATTTGTTTCCTTCCCTGTCTCTCCACCTATCCTTGATCTAACTTGCCATTTTGTTCCCAGTGCCTAACACAGTTTTTGGCACATGGTAGGATAATTAAGGGTTTGAGGAAAAATAAATGAGACATGATGAGCCAGAGGAAATGACACATAAGCTGAGTCCCAAAGGAAGTATAAAAATTATCCAAATGAAGAAAATGAGGAAGAGTTTTCCAGGCCTGTCCAGGGAAGTGAAGCAATACAGTATATTTGTGGAACTATTAGTATATAAAGTAGTGGGTTAGAAATTATAGGAAGGGGGTGCCTGGGTGGCCCAGTTCATTAAGCATCCAACTATTGATTTCGGCTCAGGTCGTGATCTCAGGGTCATGGGATCGAGCCCTGTTTTGGACTCCATGCTCAGTGCAGAGTCTGCTTGTCCCTCTCCCTCTGCTCCTCCCCCCCAAACAAATAAATAAATAAGATCTTTTACAAAAATTACAGGAAGTATGGCTAGAACTGTAGGCAGAGGTAGTTAATGAAGGGTCTTGTGAGTTAAGGGGTTCTGTCACTATCTTATTCCTTCATTTTGTACACACACACACACGTTTATTATTTACTGACTTCCTGGCACATCATGCTAAACCATTGAAAGTTTCAAGCAAGGAAGTAACATGATCACCTTTATTGATTAGAATTTTAATTTGGCAGCAAGTAAAGATAAATTGAAGAAAGACCATTGAAGAAGCTGTTGCCCTGGCCCAGGCCAGGGATGTTAAGGGAATGAACCAGGACAGACATTATAGAGGTTGAGAGCATGGGGCTGAATCCCAGTGATATTTAGAAGGGAAAAGTTGATAAATTTGATGATTGTTTAAACAGGGACCTAAGAGGGAAGAAGGAGAGAAAGAGAAATCCCTCAGCTGGCTAGGTGACTGGGTGGATGATAGAACCATGCATAGAAGCTTCAAAGACAGAGGAGAAGCATGTTGGTATACAGCTAGGGGTACAGTGGGCTTGGGGATAAGATATGGTGGATAGCAAAGGTTTACTTGAATTACAGGTGCTCAAGGGATCTCCAGTTGGAGATAGCAGTTAGATGGCCCTCTTTACCAGTTTGGTACTTGAGAGAGGTCTTAGCTAATAGAGTATAACTGAAATCATGGGACTAAATCCCATAATCCAGGAAAAGTATACAGAGTGAGGGGAGGTAGGGGATAAGGATGGGACTCTGGACTTACTAGCAGCAATCCAGCAGCTTTGGCTCTGTCCTATTTCTTGGTAACCATATATTTGGAAGCCTACAGATTCCAGACTTCCAGATTCATTTTGAATACTGCCACAGGAGCACTTTAGTTAATGAAAACAAATGCAGTTAGATCTATGGCTTTGAAGGGTGATGGTGGCCAAAACAAAAACAAAACAAAGCAAAGACTAACCTTTGGTTTTTTTATTCTCTTCATTTATTCTGCTAGTTTCATTCTGTTTATTACTTGCCATTCTAATATATTAAAAATATAGTCATTATTCATAAACCAAATATCCCCTAGGAGCTCGTTCAAAATTATAATTGCAATAATTATGTTAAATAAAATCCAGCAGGTGAAGGCTAAAATCTGCGTCCTCTCTCTGCCTCCATGAAAGAAAAAATGGAAGTCAAATCTTTGCCTGGTGGAGATCCCATCCAACTGCCCCATGAAATGGGAGCACTGGGATCCTCCCCTTTTAGAGATAAAAACCTGGGGATCATTAGTGGACATGTTACAGTTGATCTCCATAAAGAGTTAGCCAGTTACAAATTCTATTCCATCAAGCTCCCAACCTGTGTTCCCTCCTCTCTCACATCTCAGTGCGTTTCATTGATACAGTGTAGCTATCCAGCTCAGAACTTGCAAGAATATTGTTGACAAACCTACTTTTCCTCAATAGCACCTATGGTATGTGAAGGTCATTAGTCTATTTCTTAACTGTTATATATGTCTATTCTTAAATATCCTGTCTAAATGTTCAGTTTTTTCATCTATAAAATAGAAACTGTACTGATTTTTCTACTTCATACTCTTGCATCAAAAACTAACTTTGGCTTTGACTCTTCTTCCTCTAGTAAGATCATTGGTATGGTTTCCCTGCTGGGTTAAGCCTTTCTACTTCCAGGGCCTGTGATATCATAATACTTCTGACCCCAAAACCCCACTTCACATTATACTGAGAAAATAATCCAAAAGGAAAAATAATCTGTGTGCCAGAGGCATGCATTGAAATATTATCTATCATAGATGATATCTCACAATAGGAAATGAATTAAGTAAATATCCATTCAACAGAACTTTATACAACTCTTACAATGGTATATTTGTGAATAAATGGGGGAAAGAAGAGATCTCAAATGATATTTCTGTAATAATTATAACTATGTAAAAATGATATAGTCATATGGATAAGAACTTTAAGAGAACTCCCATAAATAAATTTTTGAAAGTCAAATTCTGTAGTTATCTATTGAGTTCCATATATATAATACATAATATATACATATTATTCCTATATATTTTTATATATTTTTTAAATTTTTCATAAAACCCTGTGTTGTAGTAAATGTTGTCATCATGCTATCTCCATTTAACAGAAGGGGAAACTTCACTCAGGAATTGCCCAAGACCAGTTTTAATATTGTTGGAGTAGCAAGATTATGAATAGATTGTCATCTTTTTCTTGTGTTTTTCATGAATGATTTTATGCAATTTTTGTTTTAACATTTGCTAGAGAGAAGGATAGAATAATGAGCTTCATCTTGCAATAAATAAAAGATCCAGCTCATTTTAAATTCCGTGGTTAGACATGTAAACTTTAGAATTGGGCAGGCTCCTTATTCCATTGCCATGTGGAAAATGCCTTCTAGTTCATTTTGGCAGTGAACATCTATCTCTACTCTGTCTCCTGGGTCCTCAGATGGAATAGTCTATTCACCTCACCCTTGTGATTTTTCCCAAATTCACTGATGACAGTGGCCAACAATCTCTGTTGATCGTTAATTGAATATAAGAAACCAGGTTGAAGTATGGAGTTGACTGAAAGTGTTAGGTTGTAAAATGCAAAAAGGAAAGAGCCCTTGGTCTTGGTTGGCTCCAGCCCCTTTAAGATTGCTAATGTAAGCTAGCTCAGTGCATCACTGAGAGAAGACTTGAAGACTCACTTAAATGATTGACCTAGGGCGCCTGGGTGGCTCAGTTGGTTAAGCGACTGCCTTCGGCTCAGGTCATGATCCCAGGGTCCTGGGATCGAGTCCCACATCGGGCTCCCGGCTCAGCGGGAAGCTTGCTTCTCCCTCTCCCACTCCCCCTGCTTGTGTTCCTGCTCTCGCTGTCTCTGTCTCTGTCAAATAAATAAATAAAATCTTTAAAAAAAAAAAAAATGATTGACCTATTTCTGAGCTCTCTGTTGTTGTAAATTACAAGAATATACTGTGTGCATTTTTAGGTAATTTGATACTATTACCTTAAAATTCACTGGTTCCGCCTCCCCCTTCCCTCCCCTGTTGAAATGGAATATCTGACCTTTTCCCTTGGCAGCCTGCTTCTCTTTTCCAGGTAACCGATGATGATTTTATACCCTGGATGATAATCAATATGTAGAAGCTGTCTTTATTGATTTAGATAAAACCACCAATTATGGCTATTTTGAGCAGAGCTCAATGGGATTAGATGTGATTACATGGCAATGGGGTGTGAGCCCATCGCAACCAGGGGTGCCGTAAGGCTATTTAATTGTTACAGATGAAATGCAAATGGGTGCCCATAACCAGTGCCTACTCAGTGGGCATTATCTCTACCTTCCATAGGGCAAAACCTCCAGGCTGGACCACCTAGTCATGCACATTTCAGACAAGTACTTAGAACCCCATGAGCCTGTCTCAGAGACAGCAAAGAATGTCTCCAGGAGAAGCAGTGGTGTGCATGAAAACTATTTACTCCAGTCTCTGCTGTGTCATTTACCCAGAAATCAGAAGCAGCAACATTTCCAAGAATAAATAGATTTCAGGCAGATCGGTAAGAATGTCAGGAGGCAGGAAAAGAGAATACAGCAGATTTTAGCTCAGGCAGATATCCTTGGCTTGGAAGACCCTCCCCCCGCAATCCCCACACATGCTGGTGGTCCTAGATTCACTAGTCCCTCTTTGGAAGACTCTTCATCTTGTCTGGAACATGCCGTCATATTCCAGTGATTAGAAGCACAGACTTTGGAGCTAGCCTGCTACTTTTAACTAAGTGACTTTATGCAAATTACCAAATCTTTCTGTGCTCAGTTTGTAAAAGAAGGACAATAACAGAAATACTTAGCACTGTACTTGGCCCTCTCTCCCTAGCCTTCTATTTGCATGGAAAAAGCATTGGAGTCAGAGACCTGAGTGAAAGCCTCTGTTCTTTGCACTTACTAGCTATGTACCCAATGCCTGCTTTTTTTCACCTGCCTGCCGTAGTTACCTGATTTAGCATGTGCAATGACGTTGGCCCATAGAAGGTTCTCTACCTGATTATTCTTTTCTCCCTCTCAATCAGCCTCTGAGTGGATTGTCTGGGTCGAAGCCACCTGGAAACACGTATTTCCTCCAGCCATTAAGGGCTTGGTAGCAAAGAAAGGTCATAAAGACAGCCATATTCCATTCATTGATTCATTCATCCATTCATTCATTTAAAAGTGTTGATGGAGCATTTACTAAATGAGGCACTATTCTGTATGCTAGGGCACAGCACTGAGCAAAACAAATGAGGTCTCTGAAATAGCAGGGTCTACATTCCAACAAAGAGGGAGAGACACTAAACATATGTAAATAAATAAATGGAACAAAATAATTGAATTACTGTGGGAATAAAAAGCGGGATTGTGTGCGTGAGAGTGATTAGTGCATGGGCATCAGGGAAAGGCTGCTAATTTGATTAGATATGCCTCCCTAATGAGATGGCATCAAAAGTAAGATTTGAAGGCTAAGAGCAATCCCTCCAGGTGGAGTTATGGGCAGAAGCTGCAACAAGGCCGTGAGGTGTTCAAGAGCATGAGAGTCAATCTGGAGAGTCTGTACTACGCAAGGAGTTTCCTGGAGCAAAGTGCCCCAGCCTCCACGGAAACCATTAACTCTAATTTTGGGGTTCCTGCAATGATTCAGGAGCTGTCGTGACTCAGCTTCTGGCTCACTTACGGTGACTTTTTCAGAGTGCGGAGACCAGCCTTATACTTGGAACTCCTGCTACATCATGCAAGATGACCTGTGTTGGCAGAGCTCTAGCTACTGCCCTGTTCTCCTTCATAATCACCCCACTAAAAAGCAAGAACAGGGATGCATGTCTGGATGGTGAAATGTCCCCCCTTCTGTGTTTCGCTCACAACTCTCAGCCTACGCTGTACGGTGCTGAGTTCCCCCACCAGCTCTCATGGAGTAGAGCCTATTTCTGCTAGCCTATCTTTAGTCCACTCAGGCTACCTGAGTGGCACCTAGAACTCTCTCAGCAAGTCTGGAGTCCAGGCCATTTTTAAAGGGGGGAATCATGCTCCAATCTGCATCACCCCTTTCTTTTCTAGTATAATACGAAGGTAGGAACACAGGCCTTGGAATCAGATGGACCTGGGTTTAGGGCCCTCCTTTTCCACTGATTAGATGGATGAACTTGAGCAAGGGACATACTTTCCCTCCTCATTTGTAAAATAGGGAGAATAAAACTAACTGTACCATAGGTTGGAAAGTACTGGCCCATGGCCTGTAATATAAAGAGACATTTAATAATTTTTTGTCATTGGTGTTACTTCTGGACCAAGATGTGCACCTTGACTTTCTTCTTTTAATGACAGTTCCTTCCCCACTTCCTTTGATGCTAAGATGTGATTTTTATTCCCTCTGGTTTAGATAAGACTCAGCCTGGGAATTCGCCATCAGCTCAAGTTCTGAGTTACTGATTCCTCCATTGAGGATCCCCAGAACCTCATACAGGTAGAGCTCTGAGCACCTGCCCAGCAGCCTCTGAATTTCCAGCAGATACACAGTCTTGTTCCTTTCTCTGAGCCCCTTACTGCTGCGGAAAAATTAGAGCTCAGACTATAGTATCCACTCTGATTTGTACACACACCTGGATATGCATTCAATTCATAGTATCAGAAAACAAGCAAGGAAAACCCATTGAAAGCCCCTTACTTTTTTTTTCTCTTGCTTTTCATGTGCCTTTGAGTTGCCAAAGAACATTCTTATTAAGTAATAAATAAATAATAATACAAACATATTTTGCTTTGGGAGAAAACTTCCTGTAAACACTGCAAGCTTTTTGAGGGCTGAAAGACAGAACAATTGGAAACTCCAAGTGTGACTTCTGGTCCCATCAGTTAAGGCTGAATTCTCCTCTCTGAGACACAGTGATGGTCTCCCTTGCATAATTTAGACTCCGGGCATGTACTTAAGTCTTATTCATGTGAAGAGTGGCTCAGCTTGCAGGAAAGGTAGAATATGCAATAGGCTCTGTGGTAGTTTTGGAATAGGGTTGATGAGAGAGAATTTTCCCGCTAATCCTCTATCCATTCTGACGCCGGCCTGCCATTTGGGAGGTGGCAGGAGGATAAAGATAGGACTCCACAGGTAAGCAGAGACAAGTAGAGGGATATATGCGAGTCTCACTTCTCAGATAAAAGACTGAGGAATGGATCCTATTTTACACTAAAACTTTGTACTTCTTAGCATCTTGCCAAGAACTATTCAAAAGACAGTGAATATATTAGGAGGGTCTCCACAACTGAGAAGAACAGGCCCAGCCATGGAGTAGGTCAGTACTTCTGTAGCACTTTCTGCAGCCGTGTTTGGTGTCCACGTCATTGCCAACAGGAAACCAGAGACTCAACATGCTCCACTCAACTCAGCTGCAAAGATAGCAAAGATAGCAAAATACGGCATTTTAAAAAAAATCTACAGATCTTAATTGCATAATGTCTGGGGCTTCCCAAAGCACATTTCCAACTTCACCTTGATACAATGAGACCAATTAGTCCTCACTAAGTGATATACATGGTTACTGAGAAAGGAAACAAGGCCCAGCCCATGCCTGGTTCTCTCTGCGCCCCCTGCTTGCTCATTCAGTTGTTTCAAACTTTATTTCAGCAGAGAATTCATTCCAACATTCCCATGGTTCGAGCTACCACCTAAGCTAACGGCAGCCCTGCTTGCTCTTCTGTTCTGCAAATGTGTATTACTATCTGCCAAATGTGCATCTCCACTTACTTGCCTTACAGACACCTCAAGTCTAGAGCTTAACTCATCCTTTTCCCTCCTCCCTTTCCTTAATTTCTGACTGATGGAGTGCCATCAGCACATTTTGCCCATGCCAGAAAACCGAGGGGCATTATCCTTCCAGCTCCCTCGCTAACCTCATACAACTGGTTCATAAAACTTACCCATTCTGCCTGTTCACCTCTCTCTATTCTGTGTTGTTTTCCTGTTGTCACCTTATCTCAGGCCAGTAGCATGTCTTAACCTGGATCACTGTATCAGCCTCCCATCAGTTCTCCCTGCCTCCATTCTTGTCCAAGTCCAGTTGATTCTGTGCAAGTTAAGAGCAGCCTTCCTTTTTTTTTTTTTTTTTAAGATTTTATTTATTTATTTGACAGAGAGAGACACAGCGAGAGAGGGAACACAAGCAGGGGGAGTGGGAGAGGGAGAAGCAGGCTTCCCGCGGAGCAGGGAGCCCAATGCAGGGCTCGATCCCAGGACCCTGGGATCATGACCTGAGCTGAAGGCAAACACTTAATGACTGGGCCACCCAGGCGCCCCAAGAGCAACCTTCCTAAAATGCTATCTGATTATGTCACTGCTAAAATCCTTCAATGGCTCTCCATGGCCCTCAGTCCAAGTGCCTTCATTTGGCTAAAAAGCCTCCACACCTAACCCTGCCCTTCTTACGTAGCCTCATCTTTCTTTACCACCTATTCACTAGGAGCCTCTGACTAACTCTCTTCCCCTTCCCTCTCCTTCCTTATCCCCCATGCATATGTACATGGCACTCTGGCTTTGAAATTGCTCTCCTTTCCTTCATCCCTTTTTCCCTCTTTATCCAGGACTAAGCTGGTGGAATAGTCTCAAGGGAATCTCCTATAGTCACTCTCCTTCCTGACTAGACTGCGTCCTCCTTAAAGGCAGGGCTCATGTCTTCCTCATTGTGGAATCTACAGTTCCTAGCACAGAGACTCCTACATGGTGCTCCATAAAACTTCCAATGTTGAATGAGAATCTCAATTTCAATGTACCTAGAGTCAGAAGGACAGCCCTAGAGGCAGCTCACCATCTTGCCCAGAAGGCCTCAGGGTCTTCCTGAGAAAATAGCTCCCTGTGTTATCCTGGGTTCTCCATGGTCCTGACTGGGGTATGCAATTACATCTCCACTGTTTATAGGCTATGAGCCAAGCAAACTTTCCCCATCCTCTGGAAACTCTCAATAGCTCTGTTTTCAGTGTGCAGGTGGGATAATCACTAAGAGCATTAGGGGCAAAAAAATACCCTCAGAGTCTTGAGCAAGTCCATCGTCATATGTTATGAACTGGAACTTAATAGGCATACAGGAAGCAAGCAACTTGATCTATTTTGGAAGAGAAAATGTCGGTATATTTTATCAGAATTTAGAGAAGAAAGACAAACAATGCAAAGTGCTAACGCCAATCCCAAACAAGAATAAAACAAAAAGAAAGAATCATAACAAAATGAATATTAATAACAATATGTCAGTTTATCTCATTTAATCCTCACAACAACCCAATCAGTAGGTACTACTTCTATCCCCATTCATCATAAGAAGAATTTAAAGCTCAGAGAAGTTCAGTAACTTGTCCAGAGCAACACACACTCTAGTGAGCACCAGAGTCGATATTTGGACACAAGTCTTCCTGATTTCAAAGTCGATATTCTGCATCATCAAGCTATATGACCTCTCTAAAAAGAAAAATTGAAAATTTCAGGAAGATCGTTCCTTTAAGTGTAGTCAGTGCAATACCTAGTAGGCATGGGTTAACTATCTGCTGAGTGAAAATGAGCACGGGAAAAACCCATCTAGAATTCTCTGCTGGTTCATCTTCAGGTTTCTTTTATTCACAGAACAGACTTCCCAGCGGTCCTCAGGCCACACTGGATAACATCTCTTGAGATTTTTTTGTTTAAGAAAAATCTAACCATTGCCCATGTTGGACATGAACAAGAAGCAAGTACATTGTATTTATTGGTTCAGTAAACATCTGAGGATGCATTATTCATGGGACTTTCTTTATGAAAGTGTTCTGTAATGGCACTGTCCCAATACAGAAATGGCCACATGTAGCTATCCAGTACATGGAATGTCCCTAGTATGGCTGAGGAACTGAATTTCTAATTTTCTTTAATTTTCATTAAGTTTTAAAAGTCACATGTGGGGGCGCCTGGGTGGCTCAGATGGTTAAGCGACTGCCTTCGGCTCAGGTCATGATCCCGGAGTCCTGGGATCAAGTCCCACATCGGGCTCCCGGTTCAGCGGGGAGCCTGCTTCTCCCTCTGACCCTCTCCCCTCTCATGCTGTTTCTCTCTCGCTCGCTCTCTAAAAAATAAATAAAATCTTAAAAAAAAAAAAAAGTCACATGTGGCCATTAGATAGCAAAGACATTTCATTCAACAACTATTTGTGGAAAACCTACTACATGTGACCTACTAGCTGCTGGGGAAAAAGCAAAGTGGAAAATAAAGCAATCCCTTGTTCTCATGGAGCTTCCAGTTGAACAAAGATAGATATCAATCAAATAATTATACCAAAAAAAGTAAAATTACAATGGTGGTGAGTGTGGTGAAGCAAATGTATAGGGTCTATTGAGACCGGGACTGCTCTGAGTGGCTCGTGGAAGTCTCCTGAAGGAGGAATGTTCAGGTTGAGCTCTGAGGTGAGATCCTTCCAGGTAGAGGGGATTTGATGGTAGAAGTTCTGAGGCAGGTGGCAGCATGAGCTGTCAAGGGAACTGAAAAGGAGTAGAGGCCTGGAGTGCTGAGATCATGGGGGTAGTAGTCCAGGGAGTCACAGAGGGGTGGTCTGGGTCCCACCCACACCAGGTCTTATGAGGCTGCATTAAAGCTTTCAGTCTTCGTACCAAACACAACATGAATATGTTCAATTATTTCTAGCCAGAAAGAGGAAGAAATGGAAGGAGGGGACATAGTCAGAAAAAATAATAGTGGCTAAGGCGTTGACCTGTTGGAAAGAGATAAGTGGGTTCAGGGAAACCAGTGAAGAATCTATACGTCAGTGATGCACTCAGTGAACATGGGAGATGAACACCCAATGCCAGGGCGTTATATGTCCTTGTGTCCACTCGTTCCTGCCTTCTGTATCTTGCAGCTGATGGGGATAAGGCTGAGAGCCAGCAGAGCGGGCTCCAGGATCCAGTCCTGCCCCCACTTACTAGCTATGAACTCTTTCTAAGCTACTAATTCCCTCTGAGAGTGTAGTTCGCTCATGTGTAAAAGATATCCTGGTAGAATTGCTGAGAATTAGGAGGCATAGGGTATGTAGAAAGTAAAATACTGTACAAATCTCATAATCACACCTATCGGTGTGATTTTTATGTGATTCACCCAAGGATAGGTTCATGGGATAGTATGAGTGATGAATTACCCTTTTCTAGAAAGCCAAGAAGTATCTGAAGTGCAGAATAAGCACCTTAACTACTTGCGTCATTGAAGGTTTCTGGACATTGATAAATGTTCCCAAGGGGTTTCATCTTCTTTTCCAAAGGTTGTTTCCACTGAATATATAATGCACAACAGGATGAAATGCAAAGAAAAATCAGCATACAAAACACCGGATTTAGTAACCTAAATGAACGTCTTTATAAGGGGGGTGGGGAGCATAGGGAGATTACATTGAGCCTTTGCTGTGCAGCATCACTGAGAACTTGTGGGTTATCTTCGTCTTTGGATGCCATTCACTCTGGCTACAACCACTGACTCCCTGTTCTTTCCACCCTCTTGCCCACTGCTATTGAATCTGAGTGTTTTCATGTGCGTGTGTGTGTGTTCTCATACACAGGCATGCACACTCTAGCACACGATTCAGACCACCAGCTTCCCACTTACCTCTCAACATGTATACTTTTATTAATGTGAGATTATATATATATATATACACATACATATATACACATACATATCTTCATATTTTTTATTGAAGTATAGTTGATACACAATGATATACAATGTTAGTTTCAGATGTATAACATAGTGACTTGACAACCTATATGTTACGCTATGCTCACCACAAATGTAGCTACCATCTGTCACCATACAACATTATTACAATACCATTGACTATATTCCTATGCTGTACCTTTCATCCCCATGACTTATTCGTTCCGTGACTGGAAGTCTGTACCCCCTCACTCCCCTTCACACATTTTGCCCATCCTTCCACTCCCCTCCCTTCTGGCAACCATCAGTTTGTTCTCAGTATTTGTAGATCTGATTTTGTTTTTTGTTTGTTTGTTTACTTTTTTTGTTTTTTAGATTCCACATAAGAGTGAAATCATATAGCAGTTGTCTTTGTCTGGCTTATTTCACTTAGCACAATACTCTCTATTCCATCTATGTTGTCACAAATGGTAGGATCTCATTCTTTTTTATGGCTGAGTAATATTCCATTATATATATATATATATATATATATATCCAGGATATATATATATATATATCTTCTTCTGGATATTTGAGTTGCTTCCATATCGTGGCCATTGTAAATAATGCTGCAGTAAACATAGTGATGCATATATCTTTTCAAATTCATGTTTTTGTTTTCTTTTGGTAAATACCTGGTAGTGGAATTACTGAACCATAATTGTATTTCTACTTTTAATTTTTTGAGGAACCTCTATACATACTGTTTTCTGCAGTGGCTACATCAATTTACATTCCCACCAACAGTACATGAGGGTTCCTTTTACTCCACATCCTTGCCAACGCTTATTATTTCTTGTCTTTATTCTAGCCATTCTGACAGGTGTGAAGTGATATCTCATTGTGATTTTTATTTGCATTTGCCTGATGATTAATGATATTGAGCATCTTTTCATGTGCCTGTTGGCTATGTATGTCTTCTTTGGAGAAATGTCTGTTTGTGTTCTCTGAGCATTTTTACATTAGATTATTTGTGGGTTTAGTGTTCAGTTATGTAAGTTCTTTATATATTTTGGATATTAACTCCTTATTGGATATATCATTTGTAAATATCTTCTACTCATTAGGTTGCCTTTTCATTTTGTCGATAGTTTCCTTCGCTGTGCAAAAGCTTTTTATTTTGGTGTAGTTATAATCGTTTTTTTATTCTTTATATCCCCTTTCTTAGTTAAAATCATGATTTTTTTTAAAAAAAATCAATGCAGCATATAAATTTCCAATGTTTTATACCTGTATTCATGAGGAATATGACTTTACCTTAAGTGAAATTAAAACTGTGCACTAATTAAATGAGTTGGTTTACAATGGGGAAAAGGAAACCTCTGTGAAAGGGGCTGCCTCTGGTCTAGGATGAACATATAACTAACTTATCATCCTCACCATGGCACCTTTGAGAGTAAAGGGGATGCTATTAATAATTACATCAGAACAAAATGGGCATAAACTACAATCTCCCAGGAAGACCTTGGGATGGTACTTGAGATGTTCTCCTTTCTCATTCTTTACCCAGAGCCAGCCTGCCTACAGCTATGAACATGTTGAATCAAGGGGCTGGGTAGGAAGCCTCCTCCCACTAGATTGTGCAAACCTATTTTTACCTTCTGCCACAGTGGGCACATCTTTCCAGTTCCCACTCTGATTCCCCTCTGCAGTGGACTGAGTATTTGTGTCCCCTCCAAAATTCGTATGTTGGAATCTTAACCCCTAATGTGATGGTATTAGGAGGAGGGGACTTTGGGAGATAATTAAGTCATGAGGGTGGGGTTCTCATGAATGCAATTAGTGCCCTTGGAAAAGGGACCCCAGAGAACTTTCTAGCCCTCTTTCTCCCATGTGAGGACACAATGAGGAATCTGCAACTTGGAAGAGGGCCTTCATCAGAACCTGACCATACCAGCACCCACCTTAGACTTCTAGCGTCTAGAACTATGAGAAATAGATTCCTGTTTTCTGTAAGCTACCCAGTCTGGGGTACTTTTTTATTGCAGCCCAAACTGACTAAGACACTTTCCTTTGCCATCGGCTAGGAACCCATCCACCACGCCGGGGACGCTACTTAGCTAACCTGTTTCTGGCCCACAGCTCATTAGGGTGAACCATTTTGAAGGTTACGAGAGAAGAAAATTTCAGAGGCTTACTGAGGGTTACTGGCATTAGGGTTTTGTGGGGAGGTGGAGGTTGTTCTGTTTTTGCTCTGTTTTGTTGTGTTTTTTTTTTTTTATGAAAACCAACATATTTTATTAAAACAACATAGCTATGCCTTGTGATAAGAAAACCCACCACACTAAAACATCACTATGACAAAATGCATTATAGTAGCAAATTATTTTTATTTTGCCTGAGTATATAAACTACTAAATTTTTCTGGTTTCTTTAGTGAGTGTCATGCCAATACTTTTCTATTGCTCTGGTTCAATGAGCCTTATCTTAACTATCAGCTAACATTTATAGCTAGAAAATCTAAAACAAAAACCTGAGGCACTATTCTGTATGCTAGGGCATTGTGCTGTCAAACAGTATTGTGCTGAAAGGAAACACCTGGCCCAAATGGCCACAACCTCAGGGTTGTCCAGTTATCCAGGGATTCTCTTGATGTCTATATTTTTGAGTTGGATAAAACAGTTTTGTGGATTTTTATTTGAATTTTGAAGTTAACAATAGCAGAGAGGCAAGTCTCAAAGGCCCAGTGTTGTCTTGGATTCATAGTTTTTAATATATTTCCTTCAGCCCATCACTTGGACAAAATAATAACAAACATCCCTTTAAAATCTCACTGAGAGACGATCCCATCAAGTTGACCCCACAAATAGATATGTACAGGGTAAGTGCAAGTTATGTAGCAATGCTATCTCATTAATAAAAAAATACTAATAAATATCTCATTAATAAACAACAGCAAGCTCTCATGATGGCTCTCAAGTCCTCCTGTTCTGACTCCAAATAGAGGCATCACATTTGTACCAACCAATCCTCGTCTCACGCCTTATAACTAGAAGAGCCTCCAAAGACTGTTGTGTCACTCTTTCTGAAGTGTGGGCTGATATTCCAGGATGCAGAGATTTGGGGTTCTTTTCAGAACTTCCGGGCTTTTTGAAGGTCCTAGAATCCAAGCCATGGACTCATTATTCAAGGGCTTACTCACAGGGGCTGTACAACATAAAGAGAGGTCCAGTCCCTCCTACTCCCTTTTGACTTATGCGAGTTGCAAATCACTTTAATAAAGGAGACACACTGGTAGGTGCAACAAAGGAGGGGTAGACTAGGGGTGGATCTGAGTATTAAGGAAAGAACATTCAGTGCTGAGAGGCCTGGGAGAGCTGCCTGGTGGAGGTGGTGTTTCAGTCACACCTTGAAGAACTCTTAGTCTTTGACCATGTGGAAATGAGGGGAGGAAACAGTGTGAAATTAGGTGTGGTGGCAAGAAAACAAGACATAGTAATGGGGAATGGTGACCACCATCTGAATTAGGAGAAAGGTTTACAAAGGATATTCATTTTTACTAAATATTTATTTAGAATCTCTGTGTCAGGTTTTGAGGACATAGAAATAAATAAGACAGACACATGAACTGGCCTTCCCAGAGCTTATAGTGTAATGGGGGAGACAGACAAGTGGGGGAAACAAAGTTGGACCAATTCCCACAGCAGTCTGGAAGGCCTTTGATGTCAACCAAGAAAGTCACAGAATCCCTTAATCTCAACCGAATAGACTCGGTATTCAGAAGGAATTAAGATCAGGAATTGTAGATGTGAGTCCAGTTTTGCCACTACATCACCTGTGTATTCATCAACAGTTGACCCTGCTCATCCATACTGTCTTTCCTATGTGTTATAAATAGAGAAAGGATCAACATGAGCTACTTCCCAGCATCTCTGGGATGATGACAGTAGAAAATAGAAGTAAAGGTGTTTTGAAATGTAAAATATGTTATGCAAATGCATGTTGTTAGTGTTACTATTTCTCTGGTCTCCAGGGATCATATTATAGGCAGTACCAAAACCTCATAACATGGAGAGAGCAAAAATGATTGTTCACAACTATTTGTGGGTAATGGAAGATGGAGGTATGTGATCATAGGCTTTGTAACCACGGAGATCTGAATTCAAATCCTGTCTCCATCATCTGCTACCTGCATAACTTTGGGCAAGACATAACCTCTTTCTTTAAGCCTGTCTTCTCACCTATAAATCATATCTAATAATATCTATTTCCTAAGACTGTCATCAGAATAACATTTAAGAGTTCACCACAGTGCCTAGTACACAGTACTCATTCAATAAATGGCAATAAAGATTATTTTACTTGTGGCTCATCTAACTTTTCTAAGATGATATGAAGAGTGTTATAGAATCAGGGAATCATAGACGTTACCTCAAAAATTTTTTTCTCTTCCTGAGCGTATGGTCTTATGCATCTTGTTCCAGCATTTCTCACTCCAAAAGCTGTGATCCTATTTATGTATTACCGAATTTCTTCTTACACTTAAGCCCATTTTATCTTACTTAATTTCTCTATAGAGTAACATGACTGAAGAAAGAATCAGCTGGACAAGACCAAGACTGAGAGTGACCAGTTGTCCTAGTTTTAACTATGACTGAGGGGTTTCCCAGAACACTGGACTTTCAGTACTAAAACAAGGACAGTCCTGGGCAATTAGGGGCAGTTGGTCACTCTACCTCTCTTAGTGCAGAATTTTGATCTCTGGTTAAGCCAGAAAAGCCAAGAACTATACAACTCAATACATTCTATTTCCACTGTATATAGCCAGGAGTAATAAGCAACCAGAGGCAAAAGCCCCATACAGACCAGTGTAGTGCATACACTACCACCTTACCCCTTAATTAAGCATGGTCTTTGGTCAATCAGCTAGGAGTCTTGTGGCATGGGTGCACATTGTGTTGGTGGTTGTTGTGAACTTGGAAGAAAGGAGATCTTTTTCCTTCTATTTCTGATGCTGTTTCAGATAGTGAATCTGACAGCTCAGTGCCAAGTGGTTTTTGAATGAACAGACCATCCTCAGTGTCTGTAGGGAGGGGCTTGTTTTTTGTGTCCTATCTTATCTAACCTGGGGATCAGAATAAAAACATGGTACCCCTCTTACCTCAGTGACTGCATATGAACTTTGTCTCTACTCATTCAGGCTAAAGTCAAGTTCTTCTGTCAATGTCTCTGTCATGGATGTCTTCTCTTCTCTGGCTGGGATGCTTTAAGCACTTCACCATGTAACTTGTAAACCAAATAATGATGCTTGAAGGTGTTGAGTTTTCCAGTAAGTCTGGATCATTTTTCTAAAATTCCTGTTTCAGCTGATGACCATTAATTTTTATGAACTCAAAATAACTTGGGGAACCTTTCTTGCTTTGGGATTTTCTTTATTTTTTTTTCTCACAGAGACAAAATCTTGAAGTCAATCAGGACAATGACTGGTTACAGAGGGAATGAGAAACACTCCCTCTTGAATGCCCTCAATTCCTTGGAGAATTATGAGAAATGTGCCAGTTATGTCCAGTGATCAATCAGTTTTTCCAGTAACATGAATGATTCACAGTGGCATAAACTAGGTCTTATTCAAGAAGTATCACACCATCCCCTGTGATGATAAGCAGAAGCTTCTTGGTAAAGTTGTACAAAATCAACTTTCAGAAGCATCAGCCACATAATCAGAGTACTCTTGAAGAACCATCTTGATTTTTAAAGGGTTGAAAAGCAGACCTTTAAAAAGATGTATCTGGAAGATATTATGACAAATAACAAACTACCAAAAAAATTGCAACAAATATGACATACAAATAGTCTGGTTTCATTAATATATAAAGAGCTCTTATAATTCAAGAAAATTAACAACTCAATAGAAAAATGGATAAAGATCATGAGCAGGCTTCTTCACAGGATATACATATGTCTTGTTAGGATTTTATGTTCAACTTTATTAAAAGCAAGTAAGTGCAAATAAAAACAGAACATTTTTACCTCTCAGTGGACAAAAATCAAAGTTTTATAATACAGGATGTTGGTAAAAATGTGCAGAGACTTTCTTGAAATGGTCCTTGAAGTATGAAGGGTGCAGCCTCTTCAGAGGGCAGTATCAATATTCAAAACCTGTAATAGGGGCGCCTGGGTGGCTCAGTCGTTAAGCATCTGCCTTCGGCTCAGGTCATGATCCCAGGGTCCTGGGGTCGAGCTCCGCATCAGGCTCCCTGCTCAGCGGGAAGCCTGCTTCTCCCTCTCCCACTCCCCCACTTGTGTTCCCTCTCTCACTGTCTCTCTGTCAAATAAATAAATAAAATCTTTAAAAAAAAAACCTGTAATGAAACAATAGTAGAAATTTATTTTAGGGCGCCTGGGTGGCTCAGTTGGTTAAGCGACTGCCTTCAGCTCGGGTCATGATCCCAGGGTCCTGGGATCGAGTCCCGCATCGGGCTCCCTGCTCTGCGGGGAGCCTGCTTCTCTCTCTCCCACTCCCCCTGCTTGTGTTCCCTCTCTCGCTGTGTCTCTCTCTGTCAAATAAATAAATAAAATCTTTAAAAAAAAAAAGAAATTTATTTTATATTGAGCTTGTGGTCAGAGATATATACAAGGATATATATTGGGACATTTTGAAATAGCAAAAGAATAGACATATACTAAATGTTCCACAATTAGACTGAACATTTGTGTCCTCCCAAATTCATATGTTGAAATCTTAACCTCCAGTGTGATGGTATTAAAAAGTGGGGCCGTGGGGAGGTATTTGGCCATGAAGCTGAGACCCTGATGAATGAGATCAGTGCCTTAATAAGAATAAACATGGGAGACCTTGCTTCCTCTCCCTCTCTGCTTTCTGCATGTAAGGATGCAAGGAAGAGACAGCCCTCTGTAAACCAGAAAGTGTCTTCACCAAGAACCTGACTATCCTGATGTGGAATTTTCCAGCTTCTAGAACTAAGTGAGAAATAAATGTTGTTTAAGCCACCATGTCTATGGTAATTTGTTAGAGCAGCTGGAACTGACTAAGAAAGGTACATAAAGGATGCAATGGTGGAATACTATACAGCTACTGCAAAAAATGAGATAGATCTTATGTATTGATATGGAAATTTTTAACGGAAGTTTTTAACTAAGAAAATCAATTCAAGAAGGATGTGTGTAGTATGCTCCCATTTGTGAAAAATGGGGAATATATAAATAGATAGAGATAAAAATAGAGATAGAGATATATACCACATTCATATATACTTCTGTATATCCAGAAAATGCTGAGAAGGCACACAGAATCTGTTATAAATTACCTTTTGGAAAGTAGAATTTGGGGTCAGGGTGAGAGGGAGATTCCTTTCTATTGTATATCCTTTAATAGTTACAATTTTTAATCCTTTCTAAAAGGTATTAAGAAAAACAAAAAGAGAGTCAGCTTCTATGAAACATTTACTCATCACCACTAATAGGAACTGTTTATAAGTGCTAAGTAGCCGAAATCCCTGATCAGTAGCACATATCCTGTATAGTTATTGCATGTTGGGATCTGCTTCCCCCAGTTTCCTGTGATCTCTAAAGGATAAATTGGTGGTGTATCATGGAATGGGAATGGAAGTAGCTCTGCTACTCACATATCATGGTTCCTGTTCTACAGATGAGGAACCTAAAGTTCAGGGAGAGGGCAGAGGAATTTTTGTCTAAAGCCACATAGCCAGTCAGCAGTTGAATCATGACAGAATATAAGACTCCTTTCTCCAGTCCTGTTTCTACTTTGGAATAATGGAGGAATACCCTAAGTTTAGAAGAAACTGGACCTGATATTCCACCTAGTACAAGAATAGAGATTCAGATGTTCTTTCTTAAAGAGTAGTCATCTCATAACCCTTCCTTGCTCCCAGGACAGATTTCCACAGATCAAGGGTCAGAATTAGTGATATTTCCTTTATTTGACCTCCAGAGTTGCTAAGTAGGGTTACTAAGGTCTTGGTTATGAGACAAGGCTGTATGTTTGGCAGAAGTGCTGGGAGTCCAATACGAAAGAATGAATCTAGGTTCTACCACTTCCTTGCTCTAACTGCAGACAAGTCACTTAACATGCCTGAACTTAAGATTCCTCCTCTGCAGAACAGGGGTAACAGCAGTGTACAGGGTTTTTATGAGACTGATTTTATGCAAGTGACTTGCAAACTATGAAGTACTCCAAAAAGTGAATTTAGGTCTCCTAGCAACATGCCCAGGTAGACAGCATCCATGGGGGGAGAGATGCTGGCTGATGAACTGGGGTCCCGAAAGTTCCCAAGGTTGGCTGGCCAGGCCTTCCCCCAGGGCAGACTGGAGAGGACAGGGTCTGGAGCCCTGTGTCTAGCAGGCGTCTGGGCACCTGGGACCAGGCATGAAAATAAGTTAGCCCTGAACTTGAATGAGACTTGCAAGGTGGAGATCATGGCAGTCTCACTGGAGAAGCCGGTGGAGAACCTGGAGATTGCCCTGCAGAACTTAGACTCCTATGACCTTGCTCCCCTGTCTACAAAGCAACAATGACAACTTTAAGTGAATTTGAAGAATTATTTCACAGACAATAAGCATATCTACTTATATTCTTGAACCGTTAATACTGTAAGTCGTTAGAGATCATCTGTGGCCACTGCAGGGTCGAATCTGGCCTTTGCTGTGTCTTTAACATTTTAAAGGAGTTGTCAACATTTAAAACTCAAATTTCAGATTTTTAAAAAGTCTGGAAGATCTGGCAACTTTAGATGCACACTCTAGTGTGGTGATGATGGACTAAAAGTGAGTAGCAGTACCTCTTTCTAATGGACATATAGCCTCTACTTGGCCACCGTCCCCACTTTTCCCCTTTTTGTCATGTTTCACCCATTTACATCCCTGTCTGTAGGTCATTTGAGTTGCAATCCTAAAGCTAGTTTAACAAGCATATTTGGCAGAAGAAATAATTTCAGTTCAAGATAGTACAGTATCTTGACCACCCTCACAACAAGAACTCAAACCCACCAATTTCTGCTTTAGAGCCTCTTAGTCTGCAATTTATGTATGCTTCCCACACTGCAGCAACTGTGGCGCTCTGTGCCCATAATCAAGCCCATTTATTTTCTGCAAAACAAGAGAGAAGAGGCTCACTTTGCTCCATAACTGATTAGGGCTTCCCCTTACTGAGAAAAAAAAAAAAAAGCTAGGTTTCAAAAGAAAATCCTCAAATGAAAGCAAGCCTACATTTCCCTCTTTAGCTCAGCCACTTTTGCTCTCCACCATTTTCATGATGAAGCTCCTTTGCTATGGTTTCTATTCCTGCATGCTCATGGGCCCAGTCTCAGAAGCTTTACTTCAGTAGGGTGGTAATATCACATAGCAATAAATCCTGTAGGAGCCTTTCTGCTGTCAGTAGAAACCTGAATAAGGTTCTTGGGGTGCCTGTGTGGCTCAGCTGGTTAAGCGTCTGCCTTTGGCTCAGGTCATGATCCCAGGGTCCTGGGATCGAGCTCTGAGTTGGGCTGCCTGCTCAGCGGGGAGTCTGCTTGTCTCTCTCCCTCTGGCCCTCCCCGCTTGTGCTCTTTCTCTATCTCTCTCTCAAATAAATAAAATCTTTAAAAATTGTTATGTTAATCACCAAACATTACATCATTAGTTTTTGATGTAGTGTTCCATGATTCATTATTTGTGCACAACACTCAGTGCTCCATGCAGAACGTGCCCTCCTCAATACCCATCATCAGGCTAACCCATCCTCCCACCCCCCTCCCCTCTAGAACCCTCAGTTTGTTTTTCAGAGTCCATCGTCTCTCATGGTTCGTCTCCCCCTCTGATTTCCGCCCCCTTCATTCTTCCCCTCCTGCTATCTTCTTCTTCTTCTTTTTTTTTCTTAACATATATTGCATTATTTGTTTCAGAGGTACATCTGTGATTCAACAGTCTTGCACAATTCACAGCACTCACCATAGCACATACCCTCCCCAATGTCTATCACCCAGCCGCCCCATCCCTCTCACCCCACCCCCCACTCCAGCAACTCTCAGTTTGTTTCCTGAGATTAAGAATTCCTCATATCAGTGAGGTCATATGATACATGTCTTTCTCTGATTGACTTATTTCACTCAGCATAACACCTTCCAGTTCCATCCATGTTGTTGCAAATGGCAAGATCTCATTGCTTTTGATGGCTGCATAATATTCCATTGTGTATATATATATATATATATATATATATATATATATATACATATATATATATATATATATATATATATACCACTTCTTCTTTATCCATTCATCTGTCGATGGACATCTTGGCTCTTTCCACAGTTTGGCTATTGTGGACATTGCTGCTATAAACATCGGGGTGCACGTACCCCCTCAAATCCCTACATTTGTATCTTTGGGGTAAATACCCAGTAGTGCAATTGCTGGATCGTATGGTAGCTCTATTTTCAACTTTTTGAGGAACCTCCATACTGTTTTCCAGAGTGGTTGCACCAGCTTGCATTCCCATCAACAGTGTAGGAGGGTTCCCCTTTCTCTGCATCCCCGCCAACATCTGGTATTTCCTGATTTGTTAATTTTAGCCATTCTGACTGGTGTGAGGTGGTATCTCACTGAGGTTTTGATTTGGATTTCCCTGATGACGAGTGATGTTGAGCACTTTTTCATGTGTCTGCTGGCCATTTGGATGTCTTCTTTGGAAAAATGTCTGTTCATGTCTTCTGCCCATTTCTTGATTGGATTATTTGTTCTTTGGGTGTTGAGTTTGATAAGTTCTTTATAGATTTTGGATACTAGTCCTTTATCTGATATGTCATTTGCAATTATCTTCTCCCATTCTGTCGGTTGTCTTTGGTGTGCAAAAGCTTTTTATCTTGATGAAGTCCCAATAGTTCATTTTTGCCCTTGCTTCCCTTGCCTTTGGCAATGTTTCTAGGAAGAAGTTGTTGCAGCTGAGGTCGAAGAGGTTGCTGCCCGGGTTCTCCTTTAGGATTTTGATGGACTCCTGTCTCACATTTAGGTCTTTCAACCATTTTGAGTCTATTTTTGTGTGTGGTGTAAGGAAATGGTCCAGTTTGATTCTTTTGCATGTGGCTGTCCAATTTTCCCAACACCATTTGTTGAAGAGACTGTCTTTTTTCCATTGGACATTCTTTCCTGCTTTGTCAAAGATGAGTTGACCATAGAGTTGAGGGTCCATTTCTGGGCTCTCTATTCTGTTCCATTGATCTGTGTGTCTGTTTTTGTGCCAGTACCATACTGTCTTGATGAAGACAGCTTTGTAATAGAGCTTGAAGTCCAGAATTGTGATGCCGCCAGCTTTGCTTTTCTTTTTCAACATTCCTCTGGCTATTCGGGGTCTTTTCTGGTTCCATACAAATTTTAGGATGATTTGTTCCATTTCTTTGAAAAAAGTGGATGGTATTTTGATGGGGATTGCATTGAATGTGTAGATTGCTCTAGGTAGCATTGACATCTTCACAATATTTGTTCTTCCAATCCATGAGCATGGAACGTTTTTCCATTTCTTTGTGTCTTCCTCAGTTTCATTCATGAGTATTCTATAGTTTCCTGAGTACAGATCCTTTGCCTCTTTGGTTAGATTTATGCCTAGGTATCTTATGGTTTTGGGTGCAATTGTAAATGGGATTGACTCCTTAATTTCTTTTTCTTCTGTCTTGTTGTTGGTGTATAGGAATGCCACTGACTTCCGTGCATTGATTTTATATCCTGCCACTTCACTGAATTCTGGTACGAGTTTTAGCAGTTTTGGGGTGGAGTCTTTTGGATTTTCCACATAAAGTATCATATCATCTGCAAAGAGTGAGAGTTTGACTTCTTCCTTGCCAATTTGGATACCTTTGATTTCTTTTTGTTGTCTGATTGCTGTGGCTAGGACTTCTAATACTATGTTGAATAGCAGTGGTGATAGTGGACATCCCTGCCGCATTCCTGACCTTAGGGGGAAAGCTCTCAGCTTTTCCCCATTGAGAATGATATTCGCTGTAGGTTTTTCATAGATGGCTTTTATGATATTGAGGTATGTACCCTCTATACCTGTACTCTGAAGAGTTTTGATCAAGAAAGGATGCTGTACTTTGTCAAATGCTTTTTCTGCATCTATTGAGAGGATCATATGATTCTTGTTCTTTCTTTTGTTAATGTATTGTATCATGTTGATTGATTTGTGGATGTTGAACCAACCTTGCAGCCCAGGGATAAATCCCACTTGGTCGTGGTGAATAATCCTTTTAATGCACTGTTGGATCCTATTGGCTAGTATTTTGGTGAGAATTTTTGCATCCATGTTCATCAAGGATATTGGTCTGTAATTCTCCTTTTTGATGGGGTCTTTGTCTGGTTTGGGGATCAAGGTAATGGTGGCCACATAAAACAAGTTTGGAAGTTTTCCTTCCATTTCTAGTTTTTGGAACAGTTTCAGAAGAATAGGGATTAATTCTTCTTGAAATGTTTGGTAGAATTCCCCTGGGAAGCCATCTGGCCCTGGGCTTTTGTTTTTAGGGAGATTTTTGATGACTGCTTCAATTTCCTTAGTGGTTATAGGTCTGTTCAGGTTTTTTAGTTCTTCCTGGTTCAGTTTTGGTAGTTGATACATCTCTAGGAATGCATCCATTTCTTCCAGGTTATCTAATTTGCTGGCATAGAGTTGCTCATAATATGTTCTTATAATTGTTTGTATTTCTTTGGTATTGGTTGTGATCTCTCCTCTTTCATTCATGATTTTGTTGATTTGGGTCATTTCTCTTTTCTTTTTGGTAAGTCCGGCCAGGGGTTCATCAATCTTGTTAATTCTTTCAAAGAACCAGCTCCTAGTTTCATTGATCTGTTCTACTGTTCTTTTGGTTTCTATTTCATTGATTTCTGCTCTGATCTTTATTATTTCTCTTCTCCTGCTGGGTTTAGGCTTTATTTGCTGTTCTTTCTCCAGCTCCTTTAGGTGTAGGGTTAGGTTGCGTACTTGAGACCTTTCTTGTTTCTTGAGAAAGGCTTGTATTGCTATATACTTTCCTCTTAGGACTGCCTTTGCTGCATCCCAAAGATTTTGAACAGTTGTGTTTTCATTTTCATTGGTTTCCATGAATTTTTTTAATTCTTCTTTAATTTTCTGGTTGACCCATTCATTCTTTAGTAGGGTGCTCTTTAGCCTCCATGTATTTGAGTTCTTTCCAACTTTCCTCTTGTGATTGAGTTCTAGTTTCAAAGCATTGTGGTCTGAAAATATGCATGGAATAATCCCAATCTTTTGGTACCAGTTGACCTGATTTGTGACCTAGGATGTGATCTATTCTGGAGAATGTTCCATGGGCACTAGAGAAGAATGTGTATTCCGTTGCTTTGGGATGGAATGTTCTGAATATGTCTGTGAAGTCCATTTGGTCCAGTGTATCATTTAAAGTCTTTATTTCCTAGTTGATCTTTTGCTTAGATGATCTGTCCATTTCAGTGAAGGGGGTGTTAAAGTCCCCCACTATTATTGTATTGTTGTCGATGTGTTTCTTTCCTTTTGTTATTAATTCCCTTATATAATTGGCCGCTCCCATGTTAGGGGCATAGATATTTACAATTGTTAGATCTTCTTGTTGGATAGACCCTTTAAGTAGGATATAGTGTCCTTCCTCATCTCTTATTACAGTCTTTGGTTTAAAATCTAATTTGTCTGATATAAGGATTGCCACCCCAGCTTTCTTTTGGTGTCCATTAGCATGGTAAATGGTTTTCCACCCCCTCACTTTCAATCTGGGGGTTTGGGTCTAAAATGAGTCTCTTGCAGGCAGCATATTGATGGGTCTTGTTTTTTATTCCAATCTGATAGCCTGTGTCTTTTGATTGGGGCATTTAGCCCATTTACATTCAGGGTAAATATTGAAAGATATGAATTTAGTGCCATTGTGTTGCCTGTAAGGTGACTGTTACTGTATATTGTCTGTGTTCCTTTCTGGTCTGTGTTGCTTTTAGGACTGTGTCTCTTTGCTTAGAGGACCCCTTTCAAGATTTCTTGTAGGGCTCGTTTTGTGTTTGCAAATTCCTTTAGTTTTTGTTTGTCCTGGAAGCTTTTTATCTCTCCTTCTATTTTCAATGACAGTCTAGCTGGATATAGTATTCTTGGCTGCATATTTTTCTCATTTAGTGCTCTGAATATATCCTGCCAGTCCTTTCTGGCCTGCCAGGTCTCTGTGGATAGGTCTGTTGCCAATCTAATGTTTCTACCATTGTAGATTACATATCTCTTCTCCCGAGCTGCTTTCAGGATTTTTCTCTTTGTCTCTGAGTCTTGTAAGTTTGACTATTAGATGTCGGGGTGTTGACCTATTTTTATTGATTTTGAGAAGGGTTCTCTGTGCCTCCTGGATTTTGATGCCTGTTTCCTTCCCCAAATTAGGGAAGTTCTCTTCTCTAATTTGCTCCAATATACCTTCTGCCCCTCTCTCTTTCTTCTTCTTCTGGGATCCCAATTATTCTAATGGTGTTTCATCTTATGGTATCGCTTATCTCTCAAATTCTGCCCTCGTGATCCAGTAGTTGTTTATCTCTCTTTTTCTCAGCTTCTTTATTTTCCATCATTTGGTCTTCTATATCACTGGTTCTCTCTTCTGCCTCATTTATCCTAGCAGCTAGTGCCCCCATTTTTGATTGCACCTCATTAATAGCCTTTTTGATTTTGACTTGGTTAGATTTTAGTTCCTTTATTTCTCCAGAAAGGGTTTCTCTAATAACTTCCATGCTTTTTTCAAGCCCAGCTAGTATCTTTAAAGTCATGATTCTGAACTCTAGATCTGACATCGTACTAATGTCCATATTGAGTAGATCCCTGGCAGTCAGTACTACCTCTTGTTCTTTTTGTTGAGGTGATTTTTTCCATCTTGTCATTTTGTTCAGAGGAGAATAGATGAATGAGAGAACAAAATGCTAACAGGGTAACAACGTCCCCAGAAAATATACTCTAAACAAATCAGAAAAGACCTGAAGCCGGGGGAAAAGAAAGGGAAAGAAAGAAAAAAGAAAAAGAAAAAGAAAAAGATAAAGAAAAAAACAAACAAAAACAGAACAAAACTAAAAAAAAACAGAATATGATCAAATATGATCAGGCTGGTGCATAGATCAGTGCCACACACTAGATTTTGGGTGTATTTTGGTCTGTTAGAGAAAGTGCCTCCCAAAATTTTAAAGAAAGAAAAACTTATATATGTACAAAAATAAGGGTTGATATGATGAAGGGATGGAATATGACTGTAAAGATGAAAATTATAAAAAATTTTATAAAAGGAATTGATAAGAAGTTGTTTGAAAATAGAAAGAAGAGGATTTAAAAAAAAAGAAAAAAAAAGGGAGAGAATGTGATCAGGCAGGAGACTAGAACAAAGCCATACACTAGAGATTTAGGGTATATTTTGATCTGTTAGAAGAAACTGTATCTCAAAATTTTAAAGAGAGAACAACTTATATATATATGCCAAAAATGAGGGTAACTACTATGAAGGGATAGAATATGACTCTAAAAATGAAAAATAAAAATATTTTTTTAAAAAAAAAGGATTGATAAGATGTTGGTTGAAAAAGGGAAAAAGAAAAATTAAAAAAAAAAAGACAGTTAAAAAAAATTAACTTTGAAAGACTAAAGAATCATGGGGAAAAAGCCATGGATTCTATGTGCAGTATTCCCCTAGCACTGGAGTACTGCCGTTCTCATTGATCAGTAAACTTGGTCTTGGCTGGCTGTTCTTGCTGATCTTCTGGGGGAGGGGCTTGTTGCCGTGGTTCCCAAAAGTCTTTGCCGGAGGCGGAATTGCCCCACCCTTGCCGGTCTGGGCTAAGTCATCTGCTCGGGTTTGCTCTCGGAAGCTTTTGTTCCCTGCAAGCTTTCCGTTAGGCTTTGGAGGATGAGAGTGAAAATGGTGGCCTCCCAATCTCTGCCCCAGAGGAGCCGAGAACTCGGGGCCCTGCTCCTCAGTGCGCCCCCAGAGAAAAGCAGTCAGTCACTCCCATCTCCCTGGTCTCCGGCCGCACTCCGTGCTCACCCGGCCTGTGACCGAGCATTTCTGTATCTGACACCCGACCCCGGGTGGAGTCCCCAAACCCAGCAGATCCCTGCGGTATGCTCCTGTGCCGCTCCTCCTGGGGGAGGAAGGGGAGTCTCCCCAGATCTGCCGCTTCTTGGGTCCCTGCTGGAGGAGCAGTGGCCCGACTGTGCCGTGGATCATGGTTTATGGCAACCCCGAGCTGGGAGCCTGTGCCTCAGCTCCGTCTCTGCAGCCAGCTTCCCCGCTCCGATCCCTGGGAGCTCTGCTGCACTCAGGCACCCCCGGTCTTTCTGTGACCCCGAGGATCCTGAGACCACACTGTCCCACGAGGGTTCCACCCCCCCGCTTAGCCACTAGAGTGACGTCCCTCAGTGGGGCCAACTTCTAAAAGTTCCGATTTTGTGCTCCGGGGCTCTACCACTTGCCAGAAGTGGCCCACGGAGGCCCCCTCCCCCGCTGTCTATCCTCCCAAATATCGCCTCGGATTCACTTCTCTGCACGTCCTACCTTCCAGAAAGTGGTCGCTTTTCTGTTCAGAGAATTGTTGCTATTCTTTTCTTTGATCTCCTGTTGAGTTCGTAGGTGTTCAGAATGGTTTGATCCCCATCCAGCTGAATTCCTGAGACCAGACGAAATCCAGGTCTCCTACTCCTCTGCCATCTTGCTCCCCCCCCCGTTAAGGTTTTAAGGAATCTTCTAGAAGATGCGCCTGGACTTGACTTCTCTATCCCACAGGAGCCAACAGACCCATAAGAGTGTGTGTGTGTGTGTGTGTGTGTGTGTGATTTATGAGTAAGTGCATTAGAATTACACAGTAAGTAAGCAAACTGGATAAAAATGTGTCTCCACACTTCCTCTGCCTGAAAAAGATAATGTTAAGAAGTAACTGGGTTGGGAGCTTGGGTGGCTCCGTCAGTTAAGTGACTGCCTTCAGCTCAGGTCATGATCTTGGGGTCCTGGGATCCAGTCCAGAGTTGGGTTCTCTGCTCAGCGGGGAGTCTGCTTCTCCCTCTCACACTCCCTTTTTGCTCTCCCTCTCTCCTTCTGTCAAATAAATAAATAAAATCTTAAAAAAAAAGAGGGGTAACTGGGTTGACACAGTCAGCATTAAAAATAGAAGTTGGTGATTTATGGATGCATTTATTCATTCATTCATTCAACGAATACTTATTGGGTACCTGTTATATTCCTAACATTTGCTAAGACTCCTAGAAAAAAAATAAACCCAGTTCCTGGCCCCAACAAGCTCACTCAACTCTTCCAGTAACTACCTGTAGAACTGAACAACTTGATCTAATCTCTCTTCCCATGCCAATTTCTTCTCCTTTACAACACTTGGTTCTGTGGATTTTGTTAGCCTCCGTGAGTTTCGTGTAGGTGAAAGTCTTAAACTGTGTCATTGAGCAGCAGCAATTTCATCAACATTGGTCCAAGCTGAGCCCGTCCCTTCCTAGATACCTAGAGGGATCGGGTAACTTGCTCAGGTACGTAACTCGTTGTTGGCTGAGCCAGTTCCCAGCACTACCACTGTCTCCACCATTACCCAGAGCCCAGCAGGTCTTCTGGACCCCTTGGCCATACCAGGACACCTTCTTTGGTTTTGGCCCAATCATTTTATAGTCCTCCTTCTGCTACCTCTGAGTTCTGCATTTGTGGAATAGAGGCTCGGGTTATGCCTATAAAATTTATGCTTTCTTGGATTTAAAGATTGTCTCTGCACTCATGGTTTGCTCATAATCTCCTGACTGCCAGAGCTTTCCCTTCACTTCAGGCACTCCATTTGGAATTTGGGGCATTAATTAAATATCATAAAAATAACTTGAGTTTATACGGCTTCTTTCCATCCATGCCTTAGAAAAGGGAATTCTATATTCAATACCTATGAATTCATGGGCTCTGTGAACATGGACGAGAAAAAGTTACATCTTAATTTCCATCCATCTTGAACTGAAATTTAACATTACCTTTAACTATAAATGTAGGGAACAAACCATAGTAGTCTTAGAATTTTGTCACAATTAAAATCACAGATGTCTTCATATCACATAACAGTTGTTACAAGCTTCCCGAAATATCATATGAGCTCACCACTACTTCAAAAGTAAGGTAGTTATTTGGGTCCACTTTTAGATATTTTTATATAGTATGTTAATAAAGAAATACATAAATTACCATAGCAAAAATTTGTGGATTTTTAAAAATATTTTGATAAACTTAATATAAATGTTTTCCTTTCTTATTCTATAATTTTACTTCATACATTTAAGAACAATAATCTGAGAGTCTGTCATCTTCCCCAGATCACCAAATACGTCCATTACCACAAAAATTTAAAGTTCTTGCTTTTAGAGCAGAGGTTCTTTTTTTTTTTTTTTTTTTACTTCTCTCTTTTTTTTTTTTATTCTTATGTTAATCCCCATACATTACATCATTAGTTTTAGATGAAGTGTTCCATGATTCATTGTTTGTGCATAACACCCAGTGCTCCATGCAGAATGTACCCTCCTCAATACCCACCACCAGGCTAACCCATCCTCCCACCCCCCTCCCCTCTAGAACCCTGTTTGTTTTTCAGAGTCCATCGTCTCTCATGGTTCGTCTATCCCTCCGATTTCTCCCACTTCATTCTTCCCCTCCCGCTACCTTCTTCTTCTTCTTTTTTTTTTTCTTAACATATATTGCATTATTTGTTTCAGAGGTACAGATCTGAGATTCAACAGTCTTGCACAATTCACAGTGCTCACCAGAGCACATACCCTCCCCAGTGTCTATCACTCAGTCACCCCATCCTTCCCACCGCCCCCACTCCAGCAACCCTCAGTTTGTTTCCTGAGATTAAGAATTCCTCATATCAGTGAGGTCATATGATACATGTCTTTCTCTGTTTGACTTATTTCACTCAACATAATACCCTCCAGTTCCATCCACGTCGTTGCAAATGGCAAGATCTCATTCCTTTTGATGGCTGCATAATATTCCATTGTATATATATACCACATCTTCTTTATCCATTCATCTATTGATGGACATCTTGGCTCTTTCCACAGTTTGGCTATTGTGGACATTGTAGAGCAGAGGTTCTTAATCGGGGATATTTTGCCCCTGTCCCCTAGGGATATTTGACAATGTCCAGAAATAGTTGCTACTGGTATCTAGTGGGTAGAGGACAGGGATACTGCTAAACATTTTACAGTACACAAGATAGCACCCACACACAAAGAATTATGACCAAATATCAGTAGCACTGAGTTTGAGAAACCCTATTTTAGAGCAATATTCAACAAAAGACTAAAAAGTTGCTAGTCCTTCCATTCCCACCTAATTCCTATTTATGTTCACCCTTTTAATCTTCCTTCTCTCCCTCTGAGTAATCACACAGATGAAGTAGGTTTTTTGTTTTTTTGTTTTTGTTTTTAATTCTTGCATCCATCCCGGTTTCAATATGACAAGTCACCCTAGATCTGTAAGCCAGAAGTTCTGGGCAAGGCAGTATTATGAGTGTTGACAGACTTCCTGGACCATCTTTTTAGACATGTAAGTGAGGAATCAATGTCCCATAGGCAAAAGCAAGATGGTCCATATGCCCTCTGTCTAGCTCCCCAGGTCTTATATTGACTGTATGATTAATTCAGTATTTTCCACAAAGGTGGCCTCACTTAAAATGCAGGGCTCCTTTTCAAGGCTAGGAGGGCAGCAGGAAAGAAGGAGGAGGTTAGGGAATCAGACATCTTCTCTACTCAAGAACCAGTAATAACAGTCTTCTTCTTCCTTCTTCCTCCCCTTTTCCCTTCAGCAGTGTATTCATCTCCAAAGGAAAATCCTTCTGTGTTGAGTAAAAATAAATTTCTCAAATGAAAGGACAAAGATTGAAAACTGCAGGATTTAAATGAAGAAACAAACAATACAAAGTGTAGAAGTCAGAAGAGTGTTTTTAAACCTCTTGTAGGAGAACCTTTGACAAATAACTTGCCTTCACTCTGGCACCTTTTATGTTACCCGTCTTTGGGTAACATTCCTTTAAGGGACATTAGTTTCTGCTTGAAAGTTCTGAGAAACATCTGGCTTGGTCTGGTACAGACCACTCTTGCTGGTGACTCTCTCTTGCTATGTGATACCAAACATAGGACAAGTCACTGATGCCCCAAGATAATATAAAGACAAAATGGTGGCGTACATATACAATGGAATATTATGCAGCATCAAAAAAATGAAATCATGCCATTTGCAATGACGTGGATGGAACTAGAGGGTATTATGCTAAGCGAAATAAGTCAATCAGAGAAAGACAAGCATCGTATAATCAGAGAAAGACAAGTATAATATGATCTCACTGATATGAGGAATTTGAGAAACAAGACAGAGGATCATAGGGGAAGGGAGGGAAAAATGAAACAAGATGAAACCAGAGAGGGAAACAAACCATAAGAGACTCTTTATCTCAGGAAACAAACTGAGGGTTGCTGGAGTGGAGGGGGTGGGAGGGATGGGGTGGCTGGGTGATGGACATTGGGGAGGGTATGTGCTATGGTGAGCTCTGTGAATTGTGTAAGACTGATGAATCACAGACCTGTACCCCTGAAACTAATAATATATTATATATTAATAAAAAAACTTTTTAAATATAAGGACAAAATATTGATCAGGGACTTCTCATGAGTAAAAATTAAATTCCAAGTGGGCTGGTATAATGGTTAATTTTATATGTTCAACTTGACTGGATCATGAAGTACCCAGAATCTGGCTAAATATTATCTTTGGATGTGTCTGTGAGGGTGTTTCTGAATGAAATTAGCATTTGAATCAGTGGACTCAGTAAAGCAGTGTGCATGGGCATCATCCAATCCATTGAGGGACTACGTAGAACAAAATGGTGGAGGAAGGGAGAATTTGTCCCTTCCTGCCTGATTGCCTGAGCCGGGAAACTGGGACATCAATCTTTCCCTGCCCTAGGTGCTCCTGGTTCTCAGGTCTTTGAACTTAGACTGAATAACACCACAGGCCTCCCTGGGTCTTTAGCTTGCAGATGATAGCTCATGGGACTTCTCAGCATCCATAATCAAATGAGCCAATTCCTTATAATAAATGTTATTTGTTTGTTTGTTTTTATGTTTATAAATCATATCTATGTATCTATATGAAGATGTATCTCCTGTTAGTTCTGTTTCTCTAGAAAATCCTGATAAATACAACTAGCTAACTCCTAATCCCTGGTCCATACCACAATCTTTACTACTGGGAAGATGTTCAATAAATATTTGCTAAATGAATGAATTCACTGAGTAAACAAATCACAACCATGTTCTGAGGTGAAAGATTAATTTTCCCATTTTGCAGATAAAGGCAGTCAAGGAATTTAAGTATGTTAGCCCCAAATTTTAAAATTTCTTATAGACTAAGCCAATACTTGAGTCCCAGTCCATCTGACTGGAAACACCTTACTTCAGACACAATTTTCTCTCTCAGGGCTTTATTTAAGGAGAATTTAGTCTCAGCATACCTTGAATGGGCTAAAGAATTATCTGGCTGCGCCATTAATCACACAACTGATCATCAGCATTGATGGCAATAGATAGTTTGGAAATACTGTGTTCAGCAAAATATTTTTTTCATTCTAAATTAGAGTTAATACATACACCATGAAATGTGACTTCTTGTTTTCTTTAAAGTCCTAGGACCAAGTAGGAAGACAGGCATATAAACATTATACCCAGTTTCACTTTCATCTCTTAAAAGATAATCTATGTACATAACAAAGATGAAAGAATTAGGCCACAAACAATCTATACCTATACCCTGATGAGGTCCTGTAGGTGACCATCTTGGCAGCATCTCGAATGTTCTTCTTTACTGTAGGACTTATCAGAGCTTTGAATATGCCAATCCTTAGCAGGAATAGAATGCAACATTTTCCAAAACTAACTGAGGAGCATGTTTTGATAGAACATAAACCAATGTTGTGTGGTGCTCCTTTTTGAGGAATATGGAGTAACCATTTTGCCTCTCTTGTTCTTGCTTACCGGATTGGCTGGTAGCCAGAATGGGGAAATCTCCTCACTTTGTCTTCAGAACCAACCTTGTGAGGCAACTATTCCCTATCAACTGGGTACAAGACAGCAATTTAGAGCATTTCAGAATGAGGACCTAGACCCCTGGTTACTCAGCTAAACAACAGCAAGAAAGAATTGCCTGCAGTTGTTTCAACCCTACTTAGGAACAGAGCCTCTTTCTGGAAGGCAGTGCAGTGCCAGAATGCATGCTCATCCTCACTCTCTCACCGGCAGCTAGAAAGCTTGATTGAATACATACGAATAAATAAAGTTGAAATAGTTTCTCTCCTATCTTGCCCTTAGTGAAGAAATGTGACGTGAAGTACAGTTCAGATGCTGCCAAGATGCTCACCTACTTGCCCTTAGTGAGGAAATGTGACGTGAAGTACAGTTAAGATGCTGCCAAGATGCTCACCTATGGGACCCCATCGGGGTATACGTGCACATTATTTGTGGCCTAATTCTTTCAGCTTCGTGATGTGCATAGATCATCTTTTAAGAGATATGAAAATGAAACAAATATAATGCTTATATGCCTGCCTTCCTACTGGGCTCTAGGACTTTCAAGAAAATAAGAAGTCACATTCATGGTATATGTATTAATTCTTGGAACAGAAAAATATTTTCCAAAGACTAGATACATATAGACCAAATTATTTGATAGGTACTTTCTTTTCTTTTTTTAATTTTGATTGAAAGTTATGTCACTACAAGGTATAGTCTCTTTTGAGATGTCACATCATGATGCTGTATGGTCTTTGGAGGAAAATATGTTTTTTTAAGACTTTATTTATTTATTTGACTAAGAGAGATAGCACAAGTAGGCAGAGAGGCAGGCAGAGGGAGAGGGAGAAGTAGGCTCTCCACCGAGCAGGGAGCCCGATGCAGGGCTCGATCCCAGGACCCTGTGACCATGCCCTGAGCCGAAGGCAGACGCTTAACTGACTGAGCCACCCAGGCGCCTCGGAGGAAAATATTTGAGGGATGGGCATCTAGCTATCTAGAGCAATGCTGAAACTGCCCCTGATACATAAATCCACTGGAGGGAAAGAGTAATCACCAGAAGTAGCATCGAGGAGGCATTTCAGGATAGTCAAGTGGTTGTGAGATTCAGAGTCCCAATTCAATCATATCTGGTATAGTACAGTGGTTAAGAGCACAAATAGGCAGCTGGATTTGAAGCCCAGATTTGTTACTTACAGTGATAAGTGTGTGGCTGTATAACCTTGAACAAATTATTCAAATTTTCTGTGCCTGTTTTCCCTCTGAAAAATGGGGTAAGAGTAATATCTACCTTATGTGATCATGAAGACTCAGCATATGTAAAGTGCATGGAAAATAGTACTTGGTACAAAGTAAACTTTCCCTCAATATGAGCAATAACTAGTATTATAGCTGTGTGACCCTGGAAAGTCAGTTCAGTCCTGTAGATCTCATTCCCTCCCTCTATAAGATAGAGGTTATCATAATTATATTGCAATATTATGGTGAAGATCAAATAAGACAAGGGACAGAAGCTAAGATGTAAACATCACCTTGCAAATGTAAGACAAGTATTTTCCTGCTACGATATGGCGGTTCTTACACCCCTCCATGGAAGGTGTTTCCTCTTTGTCCTAGGGCTTCAGACGTCCTCTGTGTGCACTGGCCTTTCTAGAGTTCAAAGGGGTTACCCTCTTGCTCTAGGCCATCAGTCCTTTCCATCCCAGGACACCATCCACCGCCAGCCCCTGGTCGGAACCAGAAACCAGGGTGCCAGCCATGACTACTTTTCCTCGCCACCTTATCAGCTCCGTTGATTGGCACTTCTTGTATCCACCTCCAATACAGATACCTAACCCTTCCTCTGCTCCATGGTCACACTTGCCATCCTCATTCTTGTCACCATCATTTCTGGCCCGTCACAGCCTCCTATAATCTGGCTTCCATGCTTGCCTGATCTAATCCATTTCATCTCCCCAATACAGATGGCGAAATCTTTCAGAAATGTAATTCCAGTATGTCGCTTCCCAGCTCAAAATCCAACAATGGCTTCCCATTCTCATATCCCTTACCAGGACGTAGTCCTCACAAGGCCCTTGCCTACTTCTCCAATTTGATCCCACATCATTCCAAACTCCCCAATCCTCCCCTCTTTTATTTCTACACTAGCAACTTGAATACACTAAGCTCTTCCCTGCCTCAGGACCTTTGTACTTACTGTTCCTTCCCCCGACTCTTTAAATAACTCACTCCTTTGCATCCTTCATATCTCATCTCAGATTTCACCTCCTTAGAGAGGCCTTTCCTGACCAACCCCAAATGTCCCTTTTCATAGCCTTTACCTCCTAGAATTATTCTGAAGATTAAATGAGAAATGCCTTTAGAACAGTGCTTGGCACAGAAATACTCATTAAAAGTTGTAAATTATCATCCTCCTCCTCCTCTACCACAGTAGCCTATTATGCTGCATGGAAAACACTAACAAGGGTGTGAGATTGTGATGTGTTTGCTTACTCCCATTTCATCTGATTGTTACTTCCATGAGGTATAGATCTTGTCTGTTTTGCTTCCTGATGTCCTCACCTCCCAGTAAACCACCGGTCAGAGAGCAAGCTCTCAAATATTTGTTGAAGGAATGAATGGAAGTGAATGTCTCTTGCGGTCAAAGGGGTCAAACTGCTGAAACCCCTAAAGACCTAGGGCAGTCTCATCTATGGGGCGGCCCCACATCTGGTCCCCTCCCTCTCCCACCCACTCCTTCCCCTCCCCTACATATCCCTCCCTGTTTGTATTCAACACACCCTTGCTTGTGCGAGAAAAGCAAAAGACCCACAAAACTCTTTTCTTTATCCTCTTTCCAAAAAAATGGGCCAATTCACAGCTGCAATCGTTGGGAGAATTTCCTGCCTGGGAGTCTGGAAACTGCCAAGAGTGAAAAGCCACAGCCAGCCAGCGAGGCCTCTGTTGTCGTTGGCCCCAAACAACAACAAAAACACCCACCACCACCACCACCACCACCACCACAAGACAGGCTGCATGTGCGCGAGCACACACAAACACGCCCACAGCACCAACCACACGGACAGAGCTTCAAGGAGAAGCTTCTGGGCTGCACGCACCGGCGGCAAGTCCTATCCCTTGGCACGGGGCCACGGCAGCCCGGTTCCCAGCCCCCCGCCATCTGTCATCAGCACTCTGCCTACTGTAAGTGTGCCGACACAGTGCACGGAGGCTAACAAGTAGCAAATGGAGGGGAAGAACAAACAAAGCCCCATAGGCAGCGGGAGAAGGTGGCTACGGTTTTGACACAAACTGACAAAAAGCCGGGAAATTTAAACTCAAAGTTTGCCCTCAAGACCCTCAGCTGGGAGGGCTGGGCTGGTGGGGAGGGTGTGCGCGGAGGGCCCCACCCCACCCCCGGCAGGCTGCAGAGGCGGGGAGCGGGGAGCTAACCCTGCAGGCTCTTCCCAGACCCTGTGAACATGAAACAGTGTGTAGAATCCATCCCCACTGTGCGTGCATTGCCCAATAAGGCTTTCTCTTACAAGAAAAAGGGGATCTAAAAAAAAAAAGCAGAACTTTTTTCTAATAAAATATCCGAAGGAAACATTTAATCAGGACATCAGGTGTCTGTCCTGTAATGCAGATTACTAAAATCTTTATCAAATCATCATTCGAATTAATAATTAATGATTAAATTTAAGAAACTGTAACTGATCACAATTATTAATAATCAAGTTAGGATAAATTGTCCTTGCTTTGCTGTTCAGAAGTTGTGGTGTTAGTTTTATGTTCTCATTTGAGAAAAAATCAGGGTATTTGGAGAAAAAATCAGGGTATTTGGGGAAAAAAATCTGGGTATTTGTCATTTTTCACCGTTGATAACAAAAACATTTTTTTTACAAACCGATTTGTCTACTGGAAACTGCAGCAGCAGAAGAACTCAAGCCAGCTGAGATGCCTACTAAAACATGTCTACATTTTTGCTTGAGTGATGTGGATTCTGTTTGCACTTGGATGGGTGATTGTCTTGGGAGTTTTCGTTCCTTGTCATTAAATGCAGGGGCTCTTTCTCTTAAAAATCTTAAAAAGAGGGACCCAGGTTACCAGGCATGTTATGACCATTCCACAAGCTTGAGGTGATTCTCCCTCCATCAGAGATAAAGGCACTGAGGCCCAGAGGATTTTACATGATCCCAAGGTGAAATGGTAGACCTCGGAGGTCTTTGGACTTGATACCCTACCGTCCTTCTGTCTTAGACAATAAGATTCTGCTAGGCCACTGATTTCCCTTTGCCCTTGTAGTTCTTGCCATAAAGCCATAAATACTATAAATTATAATTCTCACTTTTCAAAAAATATTAATTAAGCAAGCCAAATTGCGGTGAGTTTGAACCAAGGTGGCCAGAAACAAACAAGCTTTCATTCTGTTCTCTCATCAGTTAAGTGTTAGTATTTGATCACTCTTTAATAGTCGATTACTGAAAAGTAAACTCTGGAAAAGAAGTTTTAACCCCTAAACAATTCTGATTGACGGCATAATTGCTTGGCTCATTATCCCTAATCGACAGAGTATACATATATTTACAAATAAAAACACACACCAGATGTATTTTCATCCACAAGGTGATGCTGTCAACTAAAATAGGGAATGTGCACCAATGTTGAGCATCCATCATTTTTAAGACAGATTCACCAGGAAATCTCACACTTCGTGATCCGAGGATGGGAGCCTGAATGCATAAAGGTGGCTGTGATATCTCCATGTTTACAAAGAAAGGTGAAGTGCTAGAAACAGTACCAGCTCTAATGTCAGGAGAATTAGCTTTGAGTGCAGGCTCTGCCATTTCCTAGCTTATACTTCCATGCCTCGGTGTCTTCTTCTGTAAAATGGGAATAATAATAGCATCTTCAGAATTGTTTTAAGTAGCAAATGAGATAGTGGATATGAAAATGTCGTATAAATGGTAACATACTAACATAGTTCTCCTTTTTTTCCACATTTTTCCATTCCTTCAAATGTCCTTCTGTTTTTCCAGACTTATCAGTGTTGTATTTATTTTTTTTAAAGAGTTTATTTATTTGAGAGAGAGAGAGAGAGCATGAGCAAGGGGGAGGGGTAGAGGGAGAGGGAGAAATAGACTCCCCGCTGAGCGGGGAGCTGGAGAGGCAGGGCTCGATCCCAGGACCCTGGGATCATGACCTAAGCCAAAGGCAGACACTTAACCAACTGAGCCACCCAGGTGCACCCTTATCAGTGTTTTAAAAGGAGACATGACAACTCCTACGTTCTACCTTCTCTTCAGAAGGTGAAAGTCAATTCAAAGGTGGTCCTATAACTGAGACCAGCCTGACGCTCTACATCAAGAGTCCATTTTGAGTTTCACCTGTGAAGAGAGAAGTATATAGAAATAGCTTTCATTTCCCTTTCCTGTAGAATTTAACAGAATTTTTAAAAATCCTATGCAAAGTTCTTCTAAGAGCATAGCGAGTGAAATGAATTTCCAAACCATGCTTCACACATGTCTGTGAGTGACCAAAATAAGTTAATACCTTATATCAATGTCCATAGCATTCATTCATTCATTCATTCATTCATTCATTCATTCATGTGTTCATTAAACAACTATACTGAGTGCCTACTTTGTATAGGGCAGTTTGCCAAGTGCTAGGACGATAGCAGGAAACACATAGACTCAATGGGGACAAGTGATATAGTCCTGTCTGGAGAGTTTCTTTTTGTGTAAAGAGAGAACTTAAGTTTTTAGAAGTGTTTTCGAATTTTTAGAATGTTTTTGAGTTTTTAGAAGATTCCATTCTTGTCAAAGAGTCATAAAATGTGAGCCTAGAAATCTGGGTCCCTTCTTGACTTTACTAATATTCAAAGCCTTGAACAAGTCACCTTCCAGCTTTGGGCAGTTTCTATCCTTTCCTGACATGTAAGGGTTTTCTACCTCTTCTTGCTTTGTTTGCTGAGTTAGTAACACTACTTAACCAAGAAATATTTCACAAAGGATTAAATAATTTAAGAAAAGCATATGTTCTCCTCTATCTGAAGTGTGTTTTTATCAACTAGAGTGTCAGGGCAGGAAGCTAGACAAGCATTTAGTCCAACTGGGGACTTTGGATAGGTACAGCAAAACGGACTTAAACGAGAAACAGCTTCCCAAACCCTTTACTAGGCTGAAGACTCCATAGGGACAAGGATCAGGGAAGTCGTACCTCCACAGCCCCCCTCCCACCAGTCCCTAAAAGTGGTGCTGGCCCATGATAGACATCCACAAGTATTTCCGGAATGAACACGTGAATGAACCAGCTTATCGTGATAAATAATATCACAACAGAAAATAGTTGCTATAAAATAAAATAGCAGCTTAGATAACACTTCCCAACTGCTTTGTCAAACCTTTCAAAACTCCCCTTAAGAGAAGACCATGATTTTGCACGGCTGCAGTTGCCCACTGTGGCAAAGCCTCGGTCTGTGCCAGAGCAAGCTGATTGCTCCCTGATGCTGAAGAGGATCTCCAAACCCTTCAATGGTATCCATTCATGAATTAAAAGATTGGAGTAGAATTAAAACAGCACTTTCTGGAAGTCTGAGATCTTGGATTCTGATCCTGGCTTTTCCCTAGATAGCCATGTGGCTTTGAGCAAATCCTCTACTTCTCATGACCTGAGTTTTCTCATTTGTAAACAAGAGGTTTAGATTTCTAAGGCTTCTTCCAGGCATAGGAATTTAGGAAGAAAGTGGAAAATTATGCACATGTGGGCATTTCTAAAGTAAAGCTTCACCATCCAAAATGCCTCTGTTGCTTTATTAACTCCATTCCTGTTTTGAGCTTGGAAAATTGGCAAAGCGAGTGCAACTGTTTCAGAAGTTAATGTTGTATTAGATCAACATAGCAAATAGACACTTGCCTAGAGAGTAATACTTTTTGCCAGAAATGGGTTGGCTCTGAAAAACATTGCCCTGAAAAGCCCTATCCAGCTCTGCTTCCTCATACCTCTTCCTTCCCAAAACTCAACCTTCCCCCAAAGACCAACAAACAGGGGTTAGAGGTACAACGCAGGAGGAGTTGCTCATTATGGAACTCAACATTGAGTCACTTCTGCTAATAGTTCAACCATGACCTGGTATGTCAGTTTGGATAATTAATCTTTAGCCTTGATCCTTCATCCTGAGTCTGGGAAAAATTGGAATGATTTATTCATGCATTCATTCCCAAGTACTTATTGAGTCCCTAGGGAATGCCATCCCCCCCAACTCACTTTTGACTTGTGTACTGGACTCCTCCCCATCTCACCCCGTGCCACCATGCTGTCCTCACTCACCCACCTATTGCTCAACTCACTTCCTTCAGTGACACCCCTCCTGCTAGCTGTTTCACAAGAGGGAACTCTGGCTGCATGTAATTGACCTGGCCCAGAATGTCTGGAACCATCAAAATTTCCATTTATCATTTATTTGGACCAGGTGAGTTAGGCCTGCCACCTGCAGGGAAAGGCAAGGGAGATGGAGCACAGCCCCATCTCTTACAACAGGGCCATGATTGCATTGCTTCAGAGATTACAGACTGCCTGCCTGTTCACAATGGCTAGGATTCATTACCTGGAATGTAACTATTATGATCCTGCAGGTAAAGATGTGGACACGTTAAGGTTTTCTAAATGGCATTACTATTATGAGCCTGTAGGATCCCTGGAGCCATTAGAACCTTGATCCTATTAGAACCCTCACCATCACCACCATCAGGAATTAGAGCCCAAACCCTGAACTCTAGTCCAGTAACTGAGACCCTACTCTCCATCCTTGCTTCCCCCCATACACCTAGATTTTGGAGTATCCCTAGATCTGTGCTCATCCATCAGAAACCCTGTTAAAATGTTCTTAGGTCTTGATTCTGTTTGCTCCTATTTCCCCTATCATCTGTTACCATGTCCAGGGGCTGCCAGTGGAAGTTAGCTAGAACTGGTGAGTGTCATGCCCACGGTTGCAGAAGTTCACATGGGTAGTGACCAACCTCAGGTTCAGCCAGGGAGGTCTACAAGCCGTCTATCTGGGTGAAATGAAGTCTTATGGAAGGAAGTTCAGCTGGGACTATAATGCCCATCACAAAGTCCAAAGGGCAAAGCAAGTGTAGAAACAAAAGAATGAGCACCGAGGTTAGCAGCAGGGTGCTCCACAGCAAAAGAGGACAAGCGTCAATAAACAATTCAGAGTAAGTGGCTAAGAGCTAAAACTGTGGACATGGGTGAAAGATGTCCTCTTAAGGAACTAGCAGGTACATGGGGTAAGCAGAGAAGCTTGCAGGAGGCCATGGGAGCTAGAGGTGCATATGCTTTGGGCCTCATTTTTATGCTGGACTGAACTTCTTTGTAGCATCCGTGGATATGGCCCAGCCTCAGAGAGGAACCCATCCAGGCTAGCCTACCTCAGTGCAGTTTATTACCCTGAGCCAGACTAAATCTTCCCTTATTTCATGTGGATAATATGTTTGGTCTGAATTTCACTTTCTATGAAATGAAATTTAAAATAATGGTTAGAAACTTTAAGTTTGATAAGACTCTATGTATATTGATTTGTTTTTCAGGAGGTGGGGAAAGTATTTGCATCTACTAATAATGTATGTTAGAGAAACTGACTTAATTTTATAGGCTTGTTCTAAGTGAGCAATAGGGAACTCAAAGATCATTTGCCCAAATGAGGGACTGGCGGGGAGGTGGCAAAAAAGCTTACAACTTGACCCAGATCACACAGGTAGCAAGTGCTGGTGTTAAGAGTGTTTATTTCTTACGGCTCCAGGATGGGCAGCAAATGGCCTAACAGTCTTGTTTCTCTGGTTTGCCTGGGCAAACTGGCCAGGGGTCTTTGTTTCCAGGGATGTTTGTGCAAAAAGTGTATCCTCCAGGCCCAAACGTAGTCAGACTCCGCAAGATCAAAGGTAGAGCTAAAGGGGGATGTGCCACACAGAAAACCAAATCAGCCCGGAAGATTTTACCTCCGTAGAGATTCATCACAGCCCCAGCTGCCTCTTGGTCACCCAGAGACCCTGAACCTCTGCCAAGAGGCCACACCCCACAGAGACAGCGACCCCACTACCTACGTACAACCATGACATAAAGCGGGTGAAATAATACAGCTTGGTTGAATGGCTTTGCCAGTTTATGCCTTAACTTTCTCTATGCTTTGGTTTCTTCTTCCAGCCCCTCAGCTGCATAGCACCATAATGCAATTTTGTAGGAACTAAGCAAAAAGGAATACATTAGTCTAGCTGCTTGGAACTGCTGCCAAAGGAACAGTATCTTCGACTGATTGCCAGCCAAGTCCCTTATGAGATTGTGTAGACTCTTACAATATTGCTCAGGGAGCGCAACAAAGAGGAAGAGCAAAAGAAGGGTCGTGCTTATTATAATTTATAGTACATGGTTATGGGAAGCTTCTTATGTTACCAGAAAGCTGGTGTCTGGGGTTTTCCTCTTCCCCAAAGGAGCTGAAAATGGGAAGGGGGAAGGGAGGGTTATCTTACCAACTTTTTGCAGCCAAAATCATGAGGGCCAAAATTCCTTCCTAGAAATGTCAGTGGCAAGATTAACCAGTTACCACCAGTTAAACAACTATCCACCCCCATCATTAACATCATCCCTGCCCTTCAAGAGTAATGTCACTCCACCACCCACCCCCACCCCACCACCGAGGAGCAGAAAGTCTCAGAACCTCTTGCCTTAAGAGCCATTCTGACGGAGGAGGCATCGTGGAAGGAAACCCGTGTTAAATATTTGCCTAGAAGATTAGAGCACCTTGGCTCCTGGGTTTCTGACGAGTTTTATTCTCCTTGTTCTTCATCTTAGAGAATGATGGGGTTTCAAGTGTTCCAGTTAAAACTCTACCTGCGGGGAAGGAAAACAAATGGTATGGTGTGCTAACAAATCCGCTCCAAGGGTTATGACTTCTACTAACCTCCTTGGATTACATTCTCTCATTAAATCAGTGTCTTAGCCAAACAGAATGTAATGCCAGGAGTCATGATGCTCATCCATAATGGCTTCATTCCTGCTCTCCTCTCTCTATGGGTTCCATGAGCCAGAAGCCTGATGTAAGCTAATGGCTATTCCTGAAGATGGCAGGAAACCTCTCATATTCATCTTTGACTCCCTCTTCCACAGCCTCGTTCATGGTACACAATGTTGCATGAATGTCACTGTGAGACAGAAGGAAAAGGAAGGCTGATCACTTCTCTTTGCTTGTTAGCTCAACAACTCACAAGCTGGAAAGCAACATGTTGGCTAACCCATACCCCAGTATATAAACATACAGGTTGTTTCTACCAAATTGATCAATAATAATGAGAATTCTTGTGTGACATGGTTGCTCTGGAGAAAGAAAACCAAGGAAAAAAGATGCTGACTCTGCACAGGCAAATGTTGTCACAAGGAAGATGCACTGCTGAGTATCTTAATACTGAGCTATTGGACTTTCAGGTGGCCTGACCGACTCACCTAATTGTCTCCTCCCCAGTGATGACCTTGCTGCCGTAGGAACCATCCACAGGATCTCCAGTGAGTGCCAGTCCATGCCTCTCAGACATGGCGTCCTCATTACCTACATGAAGCACCTTCAAGAGCCAATACAAGATTATCCCAATTCCCTACCCCCTAGCTTTCACCCAAGAAAACAAAAAGGCCAAAGATTGATATAACTATCTTATTGTTATAAAGATAGAAGCCATTCTTAGGTTCATTTATAAATTTCTAGATGTTCACTTTTGTTCATAACAAATATTTGATGCATGTCATGCAGTCACTCTTTTCTCAACACCTTTGACACACCTGTGGTGAGATGGTGAGTCTCAAGCACCCCATAAGTAAAAATCTACCCTTACATTCTCCCTTTCCATGTTCCTTCTACCCAGCTTGGGAGCCTTGGCTCTGCTTTCCAGTTCTGGCATGCTTCCTACCCCTTGGAATATTTGATAGATTATTGTCATTTCCCTCACTCCAATTTCAGCACTTCCTAAAAATTTTGGTTCAGACTCACTTGCTTTCAATGTGACTCTTTTTTTCCCCAGGAACCCCCCTCCGCCCACCCCTCTTCATACTCCCAGACCTATCCACGCAGGATGCAGACCTAATCACCAGTGGGGGACAGGTACCCCCAGGGCCTCAGGTGACCTCAGTGCAGCAGGGTTTGGACACTAAGATGCCACAGGACAACTGCTCTTTCGGATTCCATGTTCAAATCTCAGGAGTGAAAGGGACTTGAAAGCTCATCCATGCCTCCGCCTCTGATTACACCAAAATATTAGCCATTAAGGAAAGATTAGCATTCCATGGCGTCCTCGGGGATCTCTGAAGTGGATTCCTTCGCCTCTCTTAGTAATGCATTCCAGAGGCTCATCGCACTCAGAGAGATTTTCCTCATGCCGAACCTAAATCCTGCTGGAAGCAATTTAAACCAGTCCCCTTTGGCCTGTCTTTGTGTGGAAAAAGAGGACAGCTCTTTGCCACTGCCCTTGCAGGGTCCCTTCACGGATTCCTGGGCTCCCACAGGCGCTGCGTTTACTGATTGAAATGAGAGCAGAGCCGGGGCTGGGCAGCAGGAGAAGGAGAGAGAGGTCACCGAGACACGCTGGCCTTCTGCTCTCTGGTCAACCTCTCAGAAGAAGCGCCGAGGACGCTAGGCCCCGGGTTTAACCCAGCTCTGGCTGCTCATTTCCCTCGGTTAAGTCTCGGGCCTCTTTCACCGCCTCGTGACCTACTTGCATCTCCAGAGCACTGCGCCCCTTGAAGCGTGGAGATAACGTGCAGCCCGGCTGCCCCAGTGCTCTGACCTTTTCCTTCATCTCCTGAGTAACGTGAGGGACGGAATAAAGACGATCAGGTTTTCTGCCGGCCAAACCTGCTTTTCTTTCCTGGCAAAAGGACACTAGGAGACAAAGTATATTCTTCCACCCAAGACAGTAAATAAAAGAAAGAATGCTGTGGGTGTATAGGACGTTTGGAACATTTCATTTTTGTAATTGTGCATTCTGAGCTAAGAGCCACCACAAAAGACCAGTCTTTGGAAATTGAGGGGGTTTGTGGTTGTATGTTGGGGCTTGCTGGCCAGCCAGGATTCTGTTTCCATTTTTCCCATTAGTCCTCAAGTTCTAGCCGGGGCCCCCAAGATCCTGGGGCATCTGACCAGAGGCGGCTGCCAACATTTTCCCATGAGCACTGGAATGTGTCTTGGCTGGGCACATGTCTTTGCAAGGTGTTTATAAAGTTGCTTGATCCTTTTTTCCACCGGGTTTGCTTCCTGGACCCCAAGGTTTAGGGACGACAGTGTACCGCTGGGGAACAAAGAAGGGGACCCTACTCTCCTCCCTGAGCTTCTTCGGTAGAACTTTTTATTTTTAAAACTCTCTTGCTCTCTTCATTTTTGTTTCCTTTTTCTCTTTTTCCTCTCTTTGGTGTCTCTGTTTACACAGTTTAGAGATTGGGAAGATTTGGGTAGTTTTCCAGCTGCTTATGCACAAGTGTAATTGAGTCATTTATTTTTAGTGATGTCAAGACTTCGAGAACAGATATAAAAGGAACATTGCACACTGACTAACTAAAATGTAAGAGAGTCCTCATTTGGAGGATGAAGACACAGTGGATGTGATTATTTTCAAATTGGAGGCTCTTCACTCCTCATTTCAAAACCAGATTTGGAACACAATTTATTTTATTTTCAGCTGAGAGGGTCTCCGGTCTCAAGCGAAATTCTATGCCCTTCCAGGGTTGATGGTTAACTGGCAGCTCCCTTATGGAGGAACCTCACACTGGGCCTGTCATTTTTCTCCTTCTTTAAGCAAGAAGGCCCTACCTGGATTATTTCCTGGATGGAAAAGATGAGGCTTAAGTCAAACACCTGTGAGACATCCTGAGCTCCTCCTAGGGAAAGGTCACTGGAATATCATCTGTCATTTAAAATAAAACAATCAAATAGATGCAAGAACAATGTGTCTGATGACCAGCACATTCCAAGTATATTGAGTTCTCTTTTCCTATGCACCTACATTTATTTTGGGTGTAAATCAAACTTGGAACTGGAAAAGTATCACTTGTTCCGTGCATAGCTGTCACAAAGTGTAAATGGCATTGACACAGACATTCTTTACTTTCCCTTTATTCTCCCGTCCTCCTGCCACAGCTCCTCTCCTTAAAAAGATATAAGACGACTCTTCAGTCGCACATAATAAAACGGGGTACTTGAAAATAAACATCTAATTCATGAAACTAGTTAATATTGAGTGCACATTATACTCTAGGCACTATTCCAAGTATTGTATGTATCAGAAAGATAGCACTGGTACCCCAACTTATAGATAAGGAAGGAGATGAACAAAGATGTTGAATAATTTCTGGGTTGTGCTATGAACCCACAGAGTCCAGCTCCGGTGTCTCTTTACTTGTACTCCCAGTACTCTATGCCTCTCCAGCAGTGGGCATGCAAATGGGAGAAGCATATGCAAGATAGATGGCAAAGAGGTATTATTTTTATTATATAGAGAACTTTGGCAAAACAATAAGGAAAAAGCCACATACCTCAGTAGAAAAATGGGCAAAGGACAACAATGGACAACTTACACATATAAAAATCTCCACATGGCTGATACATTTTTTAAATATTAAATCACATTAAAATCAACAAAACATACATTCAAAGAATGATATATCCTTTTTTTTTCTAGTAGAGAAATGAAGATTATAAGAAAAAAAAGGCTACTCAGTGTTGACAATGGCGTGTGGGAAAAGGCACCCTCAAACACAGCTGGTATGGGGTACAATTGTTGCAACACTTATGGAAAGCAAAGTGTCAGTATTAATGAAAATCTTTAAAATAGGTTTAGTAATTCCACTCCTGGATATTTATTCTAAGTAAATAAAAAAGAGCACAAGCTTTCAAGTGTAAAGATATCAACTTCAGCATAAAATAATAGTACATATTCATTATAGAATACCAAACCATTATCAAAAATCATGCTCTTAAAGAAAAGTAATAAAAGTTGAAAATCTCATAATATATTATTAATTAAAAGGGGATTTATATAACAGCATGTGCAACTGATTGCAACATTCTAAAACTGTATCTGTGCATAAAAGAAACCCTGGAAGACCAGAAAGCTAACAAGTGTTATTTCAAAGGATGAAACTGCTCATGATTCTTTCTTCTACATTCTTCTTCAATGAAAATGTATTGTTTTATTATCAAAAAAACCTTATAAATTGTAGCATTGGAGTAAATACAGGAAATTAGAGGTGTGTGCAAATATCTATAATGAATAACCTCTTGCAAATTATACTTGGGCATTGATTCTAGTTCTGAGAGTCCTGGCAGATAATGCAGAAAGAGAAATAAATGTCATATGATACTTTTTAATAGAATACAAATTCAGCTTTCAAAAAATTTTTTTCCTGATTTTAAATTCAAAGAGGGTCTTATTGGCTATATGTATTTTTTAGATGTTGTTTATTTATTTATTTATTTATTTATTTATTTATTTATTTATTTATTGAGAGCACGCATCTGCATGAGCGAGGGGAGGGGCAGAGGGAGTGGGAGAGAAAGAATTTCCAGGAGATTCTGCGCTAAGTGTGGAGCCATTCTCTGAGCTCAATCCCACAACCTTGAGATCATGACCTGAGTCGAAATCAAGAGTTGGATGCTTAACTGAATGAGCCACCCAGGCCCTTGGCTATATTTATAAAAGAGACACTGGGTATCATTGGGCAATGCCTTCCCATTGCTTCTGTGAAAGACACAGAAACTTTGTGCAAATGAACAGCCTTATAGTGGCCATCTAAAAAAATAATCATTGAGGAAATAAGAGTAACTCAGAGGAGACATTTTTTTAAGGAAGTAAAATGAGATAATGAACACATTTTTACCCTGGAATACCTAACCTCTTAATGCAAAGATAGATCTTTGAGAACTCTGAGGAACACTTGGGTTAAAGGAACAATATTTCCTCCCCAAAGTCATTTAGAGTAGACAGTGTTAATAATGCAGTAAACAACATTGTCGACATATAAACAACGCCCAAGTTTAATGGAACAAAAATTATATTACTTTGGATCTCATAGAAGTCTCTGGCAAAAAAAAACATTCCTCCATAATGTAGAATTAGCCTCAGATTCAAGTGAAGAAGGTGTGATTTAAAGGGATTTGTGAAAATCCTTCTCCCTGTAAAAATATTTACTCTATAAGTCTTGCTATAAAGATGAACATCAAAGAATGATAAAATTTTCAAACATTAAAAAGCCTTTAGAGTTTCTATCATCCAGAGGTGATTAACCCCAGGGAGGGCATGAACTTCTCTGGAAATCTAAGAAAGTTATGGAGTTGGAGTCTCTTTCCAGCAATATACACACATGAACCATGCTTTGCATAAAATTGAAGAGGTTCAGGACTGCCCTCCCATTCACCCAGTTTCCTAGGATAAGAGCACCTGAGCTAGTTCAACCTTGATTTTCTGAGAGGACTTTAGAACAGGATGCTGCATTCTGCCTAGGCAAATACTATTTCTTATTTTTGCAGAAAACTCACCTCCAAGTGAGTGAAGTAGCTTGCCCAAGATTATAAGACAAACCCCCAGAAAAGCAGGTCTTCTTTCTCCCACATCACTTAGATTTTAAAACCTCCTTCGTTTCCCACAACCCTGGTTAAAAGAGAAATCTCTGTCACACACATCTACAGAAACCCTGTGGAAGATTAAGGTATCACCTGAGAATACAACACTAAGAACATACTTGGGGTAAAATTAAGCTCACAGGGATATGCCAACACCATGGTTTTTCAATGGACCAGCATTCATGAGAGCATTCATATCCATTTTCAACAGTTCCTATTTAGTAAATCCTGGACTATCTTCTGATTCTGGTCAAAACATCTGAAAGTCAAACATCAAGTCTTGCTCTGGCTTTGGAGCAGCAGAAACCAAAGTTCTCCAGCAACCTTGGTAGTAAGAGCGATGATGTGCCTGAAAATAGAGGGGCAGGCCATAAACATCAACACCACCAAAGCCCTGCAACGTATTTTCATGATAGTAAATAATCATTATTTTCTTTATTCACCAGAAGGAGTCTGTGACTCATGAGCAAAGGTGAATTGTAGGATGCTTCGGTGTCTGAGAATACAGACAGGAAATTTAGACCTCTCCTGTGACTTAAACCAAACAACTGAATTGAATATTCCTGTCAGTGGACTTGCGTGGTTAGGTCTGCACAACGGTTTTGGCCGGAAAGCCCCTCTTAAGTACTCTGTGTATTGGAGTGCTACCCACCCTCCTAGGTCCATTTCACATCTCACCCTACCCAGAGAGATCTTCCTGATTAACCCAGCCCACACTCATATTAGCCTTCTTAGCAGTCCTTACAGCACTTTTATTAGGACATAATTCAACAACACTTGCTTCCATTCTGCTTCATAGCTCTTACTAACTGCTTCATGAATCTTGTCTCCCTAACCAGATTATAAGTTATTCAAAGGCAAGAATCATGTTTCGCCTGCTGGTTCCTACTGAGCACACTGCAGGTATTCAAAAATTGTTTGTTGATCGACCGATTAAAATGAGGAAACAGCCACCCTCCCACCTGAATCCTGTCCAACAGCATTCTGCTCGGAACAGAGCAAGCTTTCCTGCCTGAGGAACCCTTGCCGATGCTTCCCAATCCAGCTCCAAATGCCAGTTCTCCTGCCACAGCCCCAGTAACAGAAAAGTTCTGAGAACTCCTTGTCAAATCAAATAGCCTGGTACCTCTGTGGAGATGAGCACCTTGCAGAGACCCAGAAGGACAGTCCCCCCCTCCCAGTAGGAGGATTGTTTTAACACAAATTACATTGTGTACATTTTGAATGATTCTCAATATTATCCTACTACTCTCTTTCCTTGAAATCTAAGAAAGTCAGTGGAAATTTGGAGAATATTAAGTGAAGAAGAACCTTAAACAACATTTGAGTCAAATTGTGGTTCCCATGTTTGATGGAATACCATACGGCCGTTCAGAAGAATAAGATGCAAATATATGGATTAGTATAGAATGATGTCTAAAATATAACTTTACGTGGAAAATAAAACAAGTTATACACAAACATTGATTTCATTTGTGTAAAAATGTGTATATACATGCCCATATACATGCGTACATATATGTTATATATGCAGGGAAAATATGTGGAAATATTCATGGAAAAAAAAACACCTGTCAATCATGATTCTCTCTGGAAGTGGGATTTGAAAATTATAAGAGGGGGAAAACTAGAAATTAACATTTTACTTCGGGCAATTTGGTAATTTTTTTTTTTTTAGATTTTGCAATAAGCATTATTTTGATGACTTACATCATTTTAGAGTCGGCATTTTTTCATTTTCCAAAAAGTCACCAGTTCAAGTCTTCAGCAATGTGACGTCACCTGCCTCTCACCACTCCCCTCTGTGTTCTGGGCTCCCACCACCCACCACCACCAGCACCTCTGTGCTCCTTCAGCCAGTGTTCTCTCCTCTCTCAGGAATGACCACCCCTTTCTTATTTCTCTGCGGAACCCCCACGTGTCCTTCAAGAGCCACCCAAATCTCACCTCCTCCCTCGTGCTCCCAGGAGGAATTTGATGCTGGTCCTCTGTGCCCTCATAGTATTTACACACGTCTCTGCAAGAACATGTACAAAACTGTGTTTTTAAAAATTATATTGGTGTCCCCAACTACAGTGAGCTCTTTCAGTCCAGGATCCTTCTGAATTTTCTACATTTTTGGGTCTCTAGCACCTTGAGTAGTGCCTGGCACCCAGTAAGCACTTATAGAAATGCTTAATGAATGCAAAACCTGCAAATCTAAATTCTGAATACATACCTAAGTACTCCAAATGTCTAAACATTTTTGGGTGACAATCGGTTGCTAGTATTCTCAATAAAACATCTCTGCCTCCTAAGCCAAAAGACAAAACCCCCATTTGTATCCTGTATATTGCCTCCAGATAATGATTTGATGTCAGTCTACTATAGGTCAGCCCAAGGCAACCCCTTTGATTGAATTAAAGAAATATAATCAAAATACAATCTCTCACATGACACATCACACAGACGATTCCAGGCAGACTTTCAGGAGAGGCTTCTTGGATCAAGTTAACACAAATTAGGGCATAGTTTCCATTAAGTCCATATGTAACAAATTTTCTTTCCATGTCGATATTCAATGGCTGACCTGACTTGAATGCCCTCCCTGTTCTCAGTTACATGTCACCTCTGAGAGCTTCATGACCACCAACTTCCACTAGTGTTTACCAGACAGAAAAATGGATTCCAGGAATCTCCCCACTCTGCCTGTAACACAACATAAAATAGTCTGAAATAAAAATAGCAACTCCAATACACTATAGAAACTGTCCTACCATACCTTCTATTAAATTATCTGGTTGGCAGTCAGGCTTCAGCTAACGCGTTGTCCCCTGTTCTATAAAATTCTACACATATTTCTATAGTTCTACAGGAACTTTTGCACTTATCCTGAGGAATAAGCTAATGGTATTTAATGAATAATTGAAATGAAAACTTGTGACACCAAACAAGAAACAAAACAACGACAACAACCAAGCAACAGCTCCAAGAGGTAGGAATAATTAACCTTATCTTATTAAAGAGAACACTGATGACCAACCTGGTTAGATAATTTGTCTGAAGTCACACAGTTACTAAGTGGCAGAGCGCAGATGAGCCGCCAAATTGCATGACTCCATCCCCTTGGCTTTTCCCATTAAACCATATGGCCTCCTCCTGAAAGATGTGTATACATCCAATTTCAAACCAGAGAAATTTCGCAGTCATTAAGACACCAAAAATGGAGGATTTATTTTTGTTATGGCCACCACAGATTTTTCTCCTTTTTTTTTTTGTTTTCATCTGCAACTAATCCATATGTTTATCTATTCATTAAACACTTAGTGAGCACCTACTGTTTACCCGACATTGCGGCAAGCACTTGAAATGAACGCCAAAAGATAAATATGTGTTTCTGTGTCCCCTAAGGTAAATTCATTGATTATTTGGTGATTAGAACTCATTGACAAGTATGGCCATGTTTATCTCAACAGAGCAATTTTCCTATAAAAAGAATAATTTCTGTGGATATCTGCAGCCAACATTTTTTGAGTACTTACTATTGTCTAGGCATTGTTCTGAGATGAACTCACTTAATAACTCCATCATAAGCTTGGTGACTTTTATTAATCCCATTTTACAAATAAGGAAACTGAGGTTCAGATAAATGTGTTATCCAAATTCAGAGAGCTAAGAAATGGCAAAGCCAAGATTAAAATGCAGACAGTGTAAATACAGAACTTAACCAGTATTTTATACAATCTCTCAATTTAATATATTGAACACTTAACTCTCAGGTCACCAACCAAGATGAACAATAACTTCCGTCCTCCAGGAATTAGTGAAAAAAGTAAACAAGTACGCAGGTAGTACAATACAGAGTGATAGGTGGGGTGATAGGACGGTGTGCAGAGAGCTGTAGGAGCACAGGGAAGGGGGTCTTAATAATATTTGCAATAGCCCATCTGCTGTCCTCATGTGGACATAGCCTAGGCATTTTCTGCTAGGTGCTAGGCTTCATTCACTGCCCAGAAAGCCAGGTATTCCTATCCCTCAGAAATACGCAAAAGCTTAGAAGACCACATGTAAATCTGGTTCTGATTGTTCCCCTACTCTCCAGGGCAGAACGTGGAAAAGAAAAGTTTCCCTCTCTTGGTACCCCTCAGGTACCCTGATCAGTGATCAAATGACAATTAGGGATCTTAGAAAAGAAAAAGGACAGGGCCCCATGACTCCAATAATAGGAGTACACTCCAGTAAATCATCTGCCAGCCTTTTGTATTAGGCATACAGATTGTTTTCATTCTTCTGCAATTATAAATAAAGTTGGAACCTAGAAGAGATCCCAGAACAGAATTACTCATTCAAAGAGTATATTCTCTTTTTGAACTCTTAACCCACATGGCAAAAAAAGGGGGGGGGGTGACTTCCCAAAAAGTAGTGGTGAGTTACATCCCACTGACAATATTTGCAAGTCCTTATTCAATCACTCTTTCCTTAACATTATTATATCTTTTTAAGTTTCATTATTTTGTTAGAAAAAAACGTAAGTTCTTATTTTAATTTTCATATTTGGAATACCGGTGAGGTTGATTATGTTTGATAAGTGTATTAATCATCAGTATTAACTGAGATCATACATGTAAACCTAGTAGGTCCTCAATAAAGAGAGATTTTGTTGTTGTTGTTGTTGTGAGTAATGAGTTTGGACAAAATTGGTTTCTGGCTATGTATATTTCTTATAATTTTAAACTCACTTATTTTTCTCATTTCTCTATTGAAGTTTCAGTGATTTCTTTTTAATGAGTTCTATGTGTTTTTTATATATTAAGTATATCAACCCTTTGTTTTAAAGAAACATTCGTGTTTTAAAGGATTATTGTAACCTATGGAGTAATGCTCTATAAAGGCATTATGCTTTACAAATATAACTCCATGTTTTAGTTTCACTGATGAGGAAATAGAAACTTAAAATTCAGTATGTTTTTTTTTTAGGTAAAATTTATATACAGTAATGCACAAATCTTAACTGTATCATCTGATGAATTTATTTTTATTTTTTATTTTTTGAGAGGGAGAGAACATGAGTGGGGAGGGGCAGAGGGAGAGGGGGAGAGAGAGAATCTCAAGCAGGCTCTATGCTCAGCACAGAGCCTGATGTAGGAATCAATCTTACAACCCCGAGATCATGACCTGAGCCGAAATCAAGACTTGGAGGCTTAACCAACTGAGTCACCCAGGCACCCCTCATTTGATGAATTTTGGCTGATGCATAGATCTATGTAACATAAACCCTTATTAAAATACAAAATATTGTCATCACTCTAGAAAGGTCTCTTATGCCCATTCCTAGTCAATTCTGCCTTTATCCCAATATACCCTCCAGAGGAAAGCTCTATTCTTTTTTTTCCATCCTAGATTAATTTTGTTGGTTCCAGAGCTTTATATAAATGGAATAATTCAGGGACATCTGGGTTGCTCAGTCGGTTAAGCATCTGCCTTTGGCCCAGGTCATGATCCCAGGCTCCTGGGATCAAGTCCCCCAACCGGCTCCTTGCTCAGCATGGAGCCTGCTTCTCCCTCTGCCTGCCGCTCCCCCTGCTTGTACTCTCACACTCTCTCGCTCTCTCTCTCTAGCAAATAAATAAATAAAATCCTTAAAAAAAATAAATGGAATCATACAATATATGCCTTTTTAAAGTCTGGTTTCTTTCACTTAGTATAATGCTTTTGAGACTCATCCATATTTTTACATGTATCAACAGTTTGTTCCTCTTCAACAAATGGGTGTTGGGAAAACTGGACAGCGACACGCAGAAGAATGAAACTGAACCACTTTCTTATGCCATACACAAAAACTCAATCCACTCAAAGTGGATTAAGGACCTAAATGTGAGACCTGAAACCATAAAAATCCTAGGAGAGAGCTGAGGCAGTAATTTCGGCTTTAGCAACATTTTTCTAGATAGGTCTCCTGAGGCAAGGGAAACAAAAGCAAAAATAAACTATTGGGACTATATCAAAATGAAAATCTACACAGCAAATGAAACACTCAACAAAACTAAAAGACAACCTACTGAGTGAGAGAAAATATCTGCAAATGACATAGCTGATATATGGTTAGTATCCAAAATACATAAAGAACTTATATAACTCAACACCAAAAAAACTAATCACCCAATTAAAAATGGTCAAAAGACACAAACAGACATTTCTTCAAAGAAGACATAGAGATGGCCAACAGACACATGAAAAGGTGTTCAACATCACTAAGCATCAGGGAAATGCAAATCAAGACCGTGATGTGGTATCACCTCACACCTGTCAGAATGGCTAAAATTAAAAACCCAAGAAACAGCAAGTGTTGGTGAGGATGTGGAGAAAAAAGAACCCTTGTGCACTGTTGGTGGGAGCTCAAACTAGTACAGCCACTGTGGAAACAGTGTGGAGGTTCCTCAAAAAATTAAAAATAGAATTACCATATGATCCAGTAATTCTGCTACTGGGTATTTACCCAAAGAATATGAAAACACTAATTCAAAAAGATATATGCACCCGTATGTTTATTGCAGCATTATTTACAATAGCCAAACTATGGAAGCAGCCCAAGTGTCCATTAATAGATTAATCGGTAAAGATATGATACACACACACACACACACACACACACACCATGGAATATTACATACCATGGAATATGAATGGATAAAGATGTGAGATAGATGATAGATAGATAGATAGAGGACAGATAAATCATGGAATATTACTCAGCCATTAAAAAAATGAAATCTTGCCATTTGCAACAACATGGATGGATCTAGACAATATAATGCTAAGTGAAATAAAAGAAAGACAAATACCATATGATTTTACTCACATGTGGGATTTAAGAAACAAAACAAAACAAGAGACAGACCAAAAAACAGACTGTTAACTATAGGGAACAGACTGATGGTTACCAGAGGGGAGGTGGGTGGGGAAATGAGTGAAACAGATGATGGGGCTTAAGAGTACACTTATCATGATGAGAACTGAGTAATGTACAGAATTATTGAATCACTATATTGTACACCTGAAACTAATATAACGCTGTATGTTAACTACATGGAAATTAAAATTTTTAAAATTTAATTTAAAAAACAGTTTGTTCCTTTTTATTGCTGGCTAGTTTATCCATTCATCTGCTGATGGATATTTGAGCTGTTTATGTTTTTTTCACTGTTATGAATGAAGCTGTGATGCATATTCTTGTACAAGGAATTTTGTGAACAAATGCTTTATTTCTTTCCTCTTGGGTACTAGGATGAAACTGCTGAGTCATAGGGTTAGGTATATATGTATTTTCATAAGTAACTTTCAGATCTTCTTCCATAGTGGTTATACCCACTCTCCCTTTTTTTAACAACACAGGAAAATGTTCAGAACATATTATGATGTTATTTAAAAATGACAATATAACTCTACTGTGTATCACGTATGTTTAAAGGAAAAAAATGGAGATCAACTTTCAAATATTAATAGAGATAACATTTGCATGATGGTTTGCAAGTGATTTTCACTTTTTTCTTTGTATTTTTCTGCTTTTTTCTAATTTGCTGCATCCTGTATGTATTACTTTAAGACAATATTAATTTGTTTTTTTTAAAAAAAGGCAAAAGATGGGCGCCTGGGTGGCTCAGTTGGTTAAGCGACTGCCTTCGGCTCAGGTCATGATCCTGGAGTCCCTGGATCGAGTCCCGCATCAGGCTCCCTGCTCAGCGAGGAGCCTGCTTCTCCCTCTGACCCTCCCCGCTCTCATGCTCTCTCTATCTCATTCTCTCTCTCAAATAAATAAATAAAATCTTTAAAAAAAAATAAAAATAAATAAAATAAAATAAAAATAAATAAAAAAATTAAAAAAGGCAAAAGAAATATCCGTAAACCGCCTAATCAAAGTACTCTCCTCTATTTATAAAGGTCAAGAGAGACAGAGAATTAATCATGAACCCAGTCGTCCAGAGGAGAAAACAATCTATTCATGGCAGTCTGAAAAGGAGAGAAGTTATACGGTAAGGTCCACCCACAACTCACAAAACTGTTCATTTGTGCAGGTCTTTTCTTGAATTCTTGAGTCTGTGGTTAGGTAGAAGGACTTCCCTTCTCCCGCCCTTATTTATTTTCCGTGTTTGCAGAGCACTTGGTCACATAACCTTGTTACATCGACATTGTGTTCCAGAGCTTTTTGCCTAGACCAGAGGCAGTAGGCACTGTATCCAATTACTCTGAGGCAAGATTATAATAGGTGTTCAATGTGTTTGTGGAAAGACTGGCACCACATGGAAAGTGCATTTGACATGGTGGCCATGTCTAAAACACAATTGTGTCATTAATACCGATAATGGGGAAATTTAAGATACACAGGATGTTTTGCAAAGCATGAAAAAAATCCCCCATTACACATTGCATTGGAATACTGCTCCCACCAAGGCCACACAGGAGCTACTTAAACTTGAGCAAATGCTTGAAAGCCATTTTCAATGTGATTCTGATTTATCTCCCAACAGAAACTCAGATTACAAGGAGTAACTTTTCCCTCAACCAGCAGAATCAAAAAACTTTAAGTAGAATATATAGCATTTATCAAATAAAAAAAAGAACCCCCACTTCTAGAATACTTATTTTATGTGTCAGGTCTTTAGAGGGTATTTATGCATAATATCTCATTTATTCTTTTTCTTAATGCCCATATAGTTAACATGCATTGTTATATTAGTTTCCAGTGTACAATAAAATGATTCAACAATTCTATACTGTATTCAGTGCTCCTCATGATAAGTATACTCTTAATCCCCTTCACCTAATATCTCATTTATTCTTAACAAAAACTCTGCAGAGTGGAGGACAAAGCCGTCACACGGTATAGTCCTTTGCCCCAGTCCATATACCCAGTAAGAGGCAGAGTTAGGATCTGAGTTCAGGTCTATGGAGTCAAATTTCACAAGACAGATGCAGCTAAGATGAGTTCCAATCTGTGCGATATTAGAACTAAAACACCTAAAAAGTTTAGGTTGCAGACTGCAGAAGCAACATCCTTTGGAGGTGATCTGGAATGAAACATCAACTGATTACTAGACCACAAAAACTTTCAGCCTGCCGACCTGTCTCAGTGGAAGTGTGAGCTAAGGCAAGGAAGCCATTTGTCTCCCAGAGCAGGGGACATACTTTTTCTGAGGCCCCCCTAGGGTAGAATGTCCATGCAGCGATCCCAAGGTTTACTTCTACTTCTGAGTGGAATGCTATAAAATCAGAAAGTTGTGAAACAGAAATAAGGTGGTAATAAAAATGCTGACTCTAAAGAAAAAAAGAAAAAGAAACAGAAAAGAAATAGAAAACGAAAGGGAAGGGAAGAGAAAGGAAGGGAAGGGCGGGGAAGGGAAGGGGCTGACTCTGGAACCAGAACCCTAGCTTTGCTTCTTACTAACAATATGTCCCAGGACAAATTGTGTAACCTCTCTGGGGCTTAGTTTCTTCGTTAATAAAAATGGGAATGATAATTGCAGCTACTCCATATAGTTGCCTCGCAAAGATTAAGGGAGTAAATCCATGTAAATGAGGGAATCCATGCTTAAAACCATGCCTGACACATAATAAGCCCCGTCAACCAAGCTAAGCTGCTGCTCTTGTTATTACGGTGCTTCCGTAGTATGTGTCATTCGCTTGTTCAGAACAGAGTGACTCATTCAGGATAATTAAGGAAAAATCTGCTTGAATTGGTGAAAACTGTAGATTAAAAATACTTATAATAATCCTTTATGTGACTTTCAAGAAGATATAGGTATTTAAAGTAAAGTAACAAAGGTCAGCCAAAGTAACTAAAATGTATTAATGCAGAAAGATTCATAGGGACCTACTTCAAAAAATAGGTAACAGTTTGCTTATAAATGCATATGTCCTTTGAAAAGCGTCTTCTATTAAATAGTATAAGTATTCCATTACATCACAGTATTTGCTTGGCTAACAATCACTTTGCCTATGAGCAGCAACTTTATAGATTAAGAAAAAAACATTGAAAAACATCTTTAAGGTAATTGACGCCGATCTTACTCTTACCAGGAAACTCAAACCACCCAGCACTCGGTGTCACATGGATTCCATGAGAAAACTTATACTATCATTTCAGGCCAGTCCATCTTTGGAAGGTGCTTCCTTAGACTGGGCTCAACTCTTTCTCCTTAGAACGTCTGCTCTATGTCACTGCTCCTTAGAGTTACACTGAGTGAATATCTTTCCTCTTCTTGCTGATAGCAGTTTGAGAATTGGAAGACAGCTGCTGTATCTTTCTCTGAAATCTTCTCCCTGAAAGAATATCCTAAGTTTTTTGACAGTTTTTCATTGACATGATGTTAGATGCATTTTCCACCTTTATTGATTTCTTCTGGACTTCCTTTTGTTTGACATTTTCCCTCCTATGTTGGAATTACCAGAACTGAGCATGATACTCGAGGTATAATCTGGTCAGAGCAGAGTAATGAGTAAGATATTGCCTTGCTTGTTTTGGACCCAAGATTAATCTTGATGTTTTCATAGACACTGACTCTCTTGACTTACACCAAGGTTAGCATTTGCTCCCCCCTTTTGGGAGAGTGGGGGAGGTAGTTGGGGAGAGGACTGCATTAGTCAGGGTTCTCCAGAGGAAAAAATATATATATATAAAGGAGAAAGGGAAGAAGAGAAAGAGAAAGAGAGAGAGAGATTTATTATAAGGAATTAGCTCATGCTATTATAGAAGCTGACAGAACCAGATTCAAGAGAGCTAATGGTAAATTCCAGTGCAAATCCAAAGGCCTCAGAACCAGGAGAAGCATTGGTGTAAGTTCCAGTCTGAGTCTGAGTCCAAAGGCAGGAGACTGATATCCCAGCTCAAAGATAGTCAAGTAGAGAGAGAAAATTCTTTCTTATTCCACCTTTTATTCTCTTCAGGCCTTCAGTAGATTAGATGAGGCCCACCCACTTTGAGGCGAGCAACCTGCTAGACCTGGTCTCTGATTCAAATGTTAATCTCAACCAGAAGCACCCTCACAGACACACCTAGAAATGATGTTTAACCAAATACCTGTTGGTCCTGTGGCCCAGTCAAGTTGACACATAAAATTAGCCATCACAGAGTGGTTGGCGCTATATCAGCCATATCTTTCTTGCCTTGTACCTTCAATATTTTCCCCAGCACTTTACATCTATCCCTATCACATTTCTTCCAATATTTTCCCCATAATTTCAGATTTGGGGAATCTCAGATACTCATCCCCTTGTCATTATATTGGATACCTCTTCCCAAATGCCATGTAAAATATCACTCAGCAAGTCTTCTTTTAATATAAAATAGTAAACTGGAAACTACCAAGAAAAGCATCATATGGAGTCCCGGGTTTCCATCCAACCAGTAATCACACTTTCTGAGTGTGCTCATTGATTAGTTACTATCTAGATTAATTATAGCATCTGTTGCCATCATCTTCATAAATTATGAAGTCGAAGATGAAATTATGCCTATCCGTCCTTCCACCCGTATGACCCTACAGTCTTCAGGGAAGTACAGACACCTTCCTTGTTAACCAGTTTTGGAAAAAAAAAAAAAAAAGTCCAGCATGTCCAGGTCTCAGTGGGTCCATTCTGGGCCCTCAGGTTCATAATCTATCTCTTTCATGAACTATGAGACTTCTCCCTGGGAACAAACTTTTAAGACTATGATTAATAGCATTTGCCCTCTTTTCCATAAATATTTACCCACTTTCTAATCAATTGTATGTGGATTAGCTAATTCATTGTTTGTCCCCATTCCCTCTGCAGCTAAATCATATAGTATAGTAGAACCTTGATCATTGATCAAAGGATAACACTGCTTCATGTCTTCAGACTCCTCCATCCACAATTTCAGACTTGAAAATCCCTGGGTACTGAATCAGTCATCTAATATATTTGATATCATTCCCAAATTGGTAGGAAAAAAAAATAAGGTGAGGGGGAGGAAAAAAGGTTTCACATGCCTGAAAGCAAAGCCATTAATTAAATAAGCTTGACTTTCATCATGGACAAGGTCTAGAGTTCAGGAGGCTTCATCTAAGATGGAGTTCGAAACACTTGTCTGGGGTGTTTTAAGTTTGCCCCTCCTGCTCTGTGATCCCATCATGATAGACTTAAGCCTCACTAATATTCCTGTGTTTTATTCTGATTTTTCCAAGATAGTAAGATTTGAAAGATATACTGCATCAATAAATTAGAAAACTGAGTTTCACAAACACATAAAATTTCTTCCATCAGGAGGTTTCTGAAACTGTTACAAATAAAAAATGCAGAGCAGGAAGGAGCTCCGAAATATGGCTGTAACTACAGATTTATGTGCAGAAGCAACTTGCCTTTTGGGACCCTCTGGCCAGCTCACTTGCTTGTAATTCTCTTATTTTGGGACTGATCCCAAAACTCCCTAACTTTCCTGTCTTTGCTTGGTTAGAGGTTCTTGGCACGCTGGCCCATTTCCTTCAATTCCTGGTCAGTTGATTCTCTAGCTGGTGACATATGCTTCCCCAAATTGGCTTTTATTGTCCAATCTTTGGTAGCCATCTTCCCCCTTGAGGGAAAGCATTTCCTCTCCTGGTTCAAAACTCTCACTAATGCTCCCTCCCAGCAAATGAATGTCAGCAATGACTGTCCTATTGCCCCCTGCTGATAGCTCCCAAACGGATTCATCCATCCCACCTTTTAAGCCCTCACTCTATAAACAAATGGACAACAAGTCAAGTCGGTTTGAATAAAAATGAGAATTACAGTAAAACTCAGCCCCAGTCTGATCCCAGCCTATTGAATCTATCAGGATGTGCTACAACAGAACTGACTGGGTGATGATTTAGAATAACTATGTTGAGTAAATGTCAGGACTCGGGAATGAATCCCAGTCCTGCTCTCTGAGTCCTTGGCAAGCCATTTCTCCTCTCCAAGCCTCAGTTTTATAATCTGTATAAAAAGATGGTTTGAGCAGAAGGTCCCCAAGGTCCCCTTTAGCTCTCAAGTTCTGTGGGTCTATGGATCTATTGTAAAGTTGCCCATTATTAACTCATAACATTTGTGTGTCATAGCCTGACCCAGCTATTAGCAGTATAAGCACAACTTTGGAGGCAATGAAAAAGTGACAGTTCTTAAAGAAATCAAAGCAACTTTCCTTTTTCCTTTTCTCTACTTTTCCTGTTTGTTATTCCAGTTTCCAAATCTTTGTGTATCATGGAGAAGGAGGTGCTCCTTTCCAGCCTGAATGGCAGTGAGGAGAACTGAAAATGTCATGACAACGCCTGTCCTCAATTGATCCAGCCCAAATTTGCAGATGCAAGAGCTTCAGATAGTCATCCCAACTTCTGGGTGCTTGTCCAAACCAAACCTCTGAGTCCTTGGACTCAGGCCCTTCTTTTAAGCAGGATTAAATTGAGACTTGCACTTTTCTTCTGTCTCAAAAGATCTCAGAAACTTTTGGGTAAAGCTAACCCATAAATGCAAATAGACATGCTCTCACACACAGTATACATATGTACAGATGTCATGTGTCCTAGCGACTACAGATACTGCATTGTGGGATCCTGCACTCTTCTAAAACATCAGGACAAGGCCATTTTTCAATTTAAAAGCACCTGAAAGGATGAGGTCTCCAGGAGGCTGCCATTTCCAATGATGGCCTTGGCTAGAGTGACCCACTGCATGATTTTGATCATAATCTGATCACAAAGAGTTGTCTTTATTTACATGCTGTGTCTGAATAATAGAGACAGTTTGGCAGAGTTTTGGAAAAAGACTTTGATTGCCACATATCTTTAAATGCTAGCTGCTTTAAATAATTTTTTTTTCTTTATCATGCTATGTTTATGAGACAATAAAGGGGTAGGGACCTAATAAAATGAAAATGAGAAGAGGATTAAACAAGAGAATAGTAGGTAGCTCTGGCATTGATGAGACGAAAAATATTTCAAATCCTCAATTCTATTGTGCTCTGAAACTACCAGGTTGTTTTCCAGAAGTTTCCATTTAGTATATTTCAGGATATGATGTAACGCAAAGTCCAAACAATATGTTGATTCTATCTCTATTTACATATTCATTCATTCATTCAGTAAATATGCTTATCAACAGTGAATTCTGTACAAGGCATTAGATGAAAGCATTGTAGAAAGGATGCATGAAGCACAGCTTTGTCCTTTACGATCTAATTGTCTTATGAAGAGACAAAATAGGTATGCATATGACTGTAATTTATCACTCTGCATTGATTATTAAAGAATTAAAGAAGAAGTATTTTAAAGTACCCATTAGAATATAAAGGAACGGAATCCCAGGAAGAGAGAGCCGTGTGAGCATAGACATGGAGGCAAAAAGTACAAAGCTATTTTAGAGCATGACTGAGTCAGTGTGGTTGGACGTTAGAGGAAGGGAGGGGGAGAGTCTTGGAAAGATATGAGTAGGTTGGGGCAGGTTATGAAGGACTTTAAATCTCACACTGACAAGGTTGGCTTTCATTTACTAGAAATGGGAAGTCAGTGATGATTTGGAGCAGAGAATGATATGAGCAGAGTGTTGCTTTCAGAACACTGTTCTCAAAGTTGGGTACAGGACTAATTGGAGTCAAGAGAGCTTGGGACCATGACGCTCAGTTACAAGGCTCTTTCAGCGGACTCAATGCAAGATAATAACGACCTCACCTAGGTAGGTAGAGGTTAGAAGACAAAAAAATTGACAACTACAAGAACAAATATGGAAGAACTAGACTCCATATATATGGAATAAGAAAGGAGTTATAGAAGACTCTGGAATTTTAAAATGGAATGACAACGGCTCCACTGAAGGATAACCAGTACATGAGGAATGATGTCAACTCAATTTTAAACATCTAAAGAGTTGAGAAAATATTTCACACTCTGCCTGTGAGAAATCTCCCTTTTCAAACTTAGACTTGAATTGTGAAGTAGTAAAGTCTGGTGATACCTTCTCATTGTTTATAAAGTTCATTTTAAATTACAAACAAGAAGGAAAATAAGAGCACTTCATGTTTTCTTTGTCTAATCTCCAATAAAACTGATTATTCAACATCCATTTACTTCTGTTGCCTTATCCACATTGCTGACAATAATCAAAACAGAGCACAGAATGGGTCAATGAAGCATATTCCATCCTTGCTTCCACAAGACTGCAAGTAATAGCTCGAGAATAATCAACAATTGGAGAAAATGCATCCAGTCTAGATTGAGAAGTCATTAGCATCAAGCTCAGAAAAAGGACTTTCTATTATCAATGATCATGGGAATAAATGACTCCCCAAGGAAATGGTGTGTTCTCTTAATAGCTCACACGTTATCCAGGTTAGTGTGATCAAGTAGAGCAGAGCTAGCAGAGATCCAAATTATTGAGATGCTGGCAAAACAAAGCTTCTTGGGAAAAGAAAATTCGAGGTGCAAAGGAGATAAAAGGTTAACTTTATAAACAGAAATACGGAGGGGGGCTTGCCTCTTGAGATATGTTTGCTTATGTCCTTATTTCATTCCAATGCCCAATTTCCTAAAGATGAGACATGGACAGGGGAGGAGGGTAAAACCCTGTCTCCACTCTCTCCCCTTGCCCTGTGGTAGTCTTTGTGGTAGAGTTCGTAACCCAAATGTCTGCTGGGTTATGAGAGAGAGGTGTTAGAACAAACCCAGGAAGGATGAGAGCTCCTCTTCACTTTCTGACTCCCCTTCAGCAGATAGGATTCTGTTAGGGTCAGAAGCATCCATTTCATCTCCTCTTTGGAGCCAGCTATAGAAAAGAATCTTCACACTGGCAAACTGCAGCTCAAGCACACAGCCCTTATTTGGCTTCGCTGAAGTCATTTGTCCCATATCCTCTGATCACAACACATTGTGGGGAAAACATAGCTCTTCGCTCAAATGCTGTCAGCCAGGGATGATTCCAAAATAACCAGGAGTGACCCAGAGGACAAGTGGAACCCACACTTTTCATGGCTTTCTAACAATGTTCAGGGAGGTATTCCTGAAGCTTCGATGGGTGACAACATCTGAACAAAGACTTGGGCCACTTCAAATGAGTTAATATTCATGATGATGATTATTAACAGCATAATCAGAGAACTGGCCACTCATTCCACCCATTCAATGCTGACAAGAACACTGGTAACTAATTATATGAATCACAAGTCACACTTGCATCCCAGTGGATGGTAGATAATGCACTTCCATAGTCATTGCCAGCACATACTCACCAACCAACATCCGAGTTCTCTGTTGACGCCATCTCCATCTACAGAGGAAGAAACTGAGGCTCAGAGAGGTAAAATGATTGGCTTAAGGTCTCAAAGCTCATAAAGGCAGAATGAGGACTTTAACCCGAATATTCTGAGTCTGAATCCCTTGGATTTTTCTCACTGTCCCACACAATAATTAGAGGTCATGTGCATAAATTGGTACATGCACCCAATCTAAAATCCCACATAATCTCTAACTGTTCCAAATACATACTCAGCAGTGGGCCAGTTCCATTGGGGGAAAAAAAATCAGTGAGGCTGGGTTTTTTTGGCAGGATGTAGTCAAAATGCCCAGTTGACCCGCTAAAGTTTTGCATCTTGAGTGGATTCCTTGGCACTGAGTCATTTATTTATTCATTCCATATAAAACCAGTATTTACTGAGCGTGTACTATGTTCTAGACATAATGCTGAAACTTTCACATATTGTTTTCCTCTCTGTAACTTAGGGTAAATAATTCATCCAAGTCGTACATGTCATACACTTCTTTTTGCATTTATTTCCTACTGTGCTGAATCCATTTTTGGACTCATGAAACTCTCCTCATTTCTCCTCAGAAGGAGAAAAAATTGACAACGTATTTCTGTCTGAGCACCAACCCCCTTATTTTTCAGGTATGTTCATCTCCGTGACCCACTTATTCAGATTCTCCGGGGGAAAAAAAATAGAATTCACCCTCTGCAGATTGCCCTAATAATGAGTCTTATAAGGAACTGATTTATAGGCACAAAGCCCTTTGTTGGGGTTTGAGAATGGGGCTCCACAGTGGGACATGGAAACAGACTGATCAATAACCGTCCTGGAGCCCGGGCTTTAAGGCTGCCCTCGAAGGTGGGCTATGGATTTCTTGAATGCCTAATGAGCAGTGCTTCTGCTGGCATGGAGCCCTGTGGAAAGAGGAATAAATATTGTCTTTTGACATGGCACAAGGACCAAAAGACACTCCCACAAGATCAATAATGAAAGAGCACTGAGGATCTGTTGGGTGGAGGAGGCAGGTGGGACACAGGTGGGAATGTGGAACTTTCCCTGTACTCAGAGTCAAAAGATCTGGGTTCCAGTCTCACCCTTACCAGTGAGGTAACTATGGACGAGTTACTTAACCTGTCTGAGCCTCAGTTTTCTCCTCTATAAAATGGGGATACTGGTAGTACCCATGCAAGGTAGAGATTACATGAGATAGTCAAAATTCTTTATATTCTAGGAAGTGCTAAGGAGAACCCTTTCAGATAGGCTTAAATCAGACCCTGGTTTTTTATCCCAGTCCCGCCCCCCTAGTCCCTCCCCAGCCTTGCCTGTGGACTGGGAGTTGGGTAAGGGCAGGGCCATTTATAGGTAATGCTTTCTCTATCCCTCAGCACAGGGATTGGCACGCTGCAGGTGAGGGGCAGGCTTCTGCTGAACAATAGTCTGCATCTTCCCTTCTCTTTCTGCTACTTGCATGCCACTTCATCTCCTCTTAATTATCCTCAGCACTCACAGTTGCTTTATTAGGAAACAGCAGGGAGGGCTGCCTAGGAAGGAATCTTTATTATACCCCTTTCTCTCCTTTGCATTTTCTCTAGGCTGGCCAGAGAAATCTGCTACCTTGAGCTAGTTGGCTAAGACCACTGAGTACGGAATGTTGACTACCAACCAGGCAGCTACATCCCAGTCCTTTGGCTTAATGGGGGCTATTGCGATTCCTTAAATAAAATCCTGAAAAATCCTGACCAAGAGAGCAAAAAGGTTTAGCCTGGCTGAATTTCGAGCCAACTGTAAGCTAGAAAAAGAAGGAACAGGAAGACTCACCACAAGACTATATCAATAGCCCCAGTGTGAGAAGCCTCACAGTGTCTGGCCTAAAGCTTGAGCTGCCACAGTGGTGAAACTGTTTCTAATTTTAGAAATATTAAATAACTGATAATGACACGACCTTGTTAAGGAACCATGTTGTGGGGGGGAAAGGGGGACACTGTTAAAAATAGCATGCAATCTCCCAGCTGAAGGTTTTGGGCAAAATATGGGTTCACATCCATAACATAGACTCCAAATGCCGAGCACCCCACATTGCTGCCAAATGTGTCAAGTCCAAGGCTCATGTGTGTTCTGGAAGACATCCACTTTAAACACCCAGCAGGCCGCCTCTTAGCATCCTTAAGGTGTGAGAGAAGATATAAGCACTGGAGGGAAATAGGACAGAGCCCTTGTCCTTCAAGTCCAGTCATCAGCCTCGTGGCAACTCCAAAGCCTCCTAATTATATTGTGTGGAGCTCTACCACAGCACACAAAACCCAGTCGGGGAAAAGCAGCCCCGCGTATCGCCTGGGAATGTCTGCAATGTCGCCATCAGCATTAAATCAAACAGCAATCGGAAACACAAGACCTAAATAAAGCCAGCAAGCCCCGCTCTGGAGAACAGAGGAATGGATGATGCGGCAGGGCTGGAAGGTGGACAGAGCCCCAGACAGCGTCCCCATCCCACTCTACCCGGCAGATAGGCACCTCGAAGGCTTGGCTACCTTGAGGATCATTAAATGCTTTTAGCAAAGCTGTCTCCTAGGAGTAACCAGCTTTGAAAGCCAAATTGAACAAGGTCCATCTGATCATGTAATTGGAGAGAAAGTAGGATCCGTGCCATGATAACACATTAGAGGCATTTGGAGATGAAAGAAAGTAAGAGGGGGTCTAATAATTAGCAGAGGCCTGAGAGTGGGGAGATGTGGTACTTCTGGGGGCAATGACGGAATTCATTTAACATCAGATGCCCCCGGTCCCTCCTGATGGGACTCTAAACATAGGAAGGATTTGCCGAGCATTGGCTAAATCTCCTCTGACTTTCTTCGTATCTACAACCCTGCTGTCCATTACAATTTAGAAAAAATGATTCTCAACAGGGACAATTTTGCCCTCCAGGGGACATTTGGTAATGTCTGGAGACATTTTTGATTGTCACAACTGAGGAGGGATTTTTCTCTGGCATCTAATGGGTAAAGGCCAGCAACGCTGCTCAATATCCTCTGATGCAAGACACAACAGAGAATTATTCAGCCCAAGTGTCAATAGTACTGAGAGTGAGAAACCCTGGTTTAGAATTATGGATATTTTCTGACCGTTCATGCTTGACAGGCTTATTTTATTTTTATTTTATTTTATTTTATTATTTTTATATATACCTTGAAAGGCAACACCCATCTGAAACCAAAAGAAATGGCTTACCTTATCATAATTACAGTAATGAAAAAGTCCCAGCAATTAAGAAGAGGTTCCAAAGGTGTTTATTCATTTCCATTAGGGAGTCGTACAGAATAGAGAGCCTGGGGGGGGGGGGGGAGGAGGAATACTACAACACCGTCAGAGTCAAATAGCTTGAGATTTTATTTTGTTCCTGCAGTTGAGGACACCAAAGAACTCAGCAGACCGCACAGCCTGAAACAGTGTTTTAGGAAAGCCAGATGTGAGGATGCATGTTTTCCTATCTGATGGCAGTGGGCAGGACCACACCGCTGCCTGAAAAGATTTTCCTAAATGGTAGACTGGATTGTGTGATTGTCCTCTTGGCACCTTCAACGGCTCCTCATTGTACGCAGGACAAAATACTGTGTGGTTCTCCACAATCTGGCTCCTACCCACCTCTCCAACTATATCATCTCCTGGATCTTCCCAACTCATGTCTCTCACCCCAGTCATACTGAATTTCTTGTCTTCCCCAGGATGTAACAGTCCTATCATGCTTCTTTTCTTGTTTTTCAATGTGGGAGTTTTCCTCTGCCTGCAAGACCCTCCACTCTGCCTCCTAGCATTCTCCAAAACTTATCTCAAACATCAGCCACTTAAAAACCATTTTCTCACCTGACACCTGCCCCAGCCCAACACTCCAGCCAGAGTCTGGTGCCCCTCGTGTGGACACCCAGAAGCACCTGTTTCTACCTCCAGTATAACACCTGTCATTCTGCATTTCAACTAGTTGTGCATTGTCTCTGGGCACTTTGAACAGAGACAATTTCCTGCTCGTCTCTGTGTGTACACCAACCCCTCTGACCCCTCCCAGACCCCGTGCAGGGCTTGACTCCCAGCAAGCTTGCCACAACGATTTGGGAAAGGAATAGAAGAAAACCAAAGAGATAGGGGAGGGGACAGAGAGGGGGGGGGAGAAAAGAGAGGGATGGAAGAAAGGTGACAGGGAGGGAGGCAAGTGGAACAGGAAAGGAAGGAAGGAAAAGAAAAGAGGAGGATGGAGGGAAGAAAGCAGACCGCAGGAAGGGAAGGGAAAGAAGGAAGAAGGGGATGGGGGAGGGGAGAGAGTGGAAGGAGGACAAGGGAAGGGGAAGGAAAGGGAGAGAAGGAAGAGCTCTGCCCTTGTCCCTTGCTCAGAAATGACTTCTCTGATCTCTCAGATCTAAGCTAAATCCCTGCATGAACTCTTTTTAAGAGCTACGGAACTCCCTTTCAAAGTGCTTACCACTTTGGTAATTTTAGATGTATTTGCATCATTATTTACTACTATGTTGTAAGTTCCATGAAGTCAGGCATCTGTGTTCTCACACACTACTGTAGCTCCAGTCCACAGTGTGTCTATACACATTATTTGCTAAATAAATGAAAAGGTGGGCTGACTGGTTGAGCAGTGCTAGCAGCTAGTTTTATTAATAAAAAGTCAGCCTCTCTGTTTTTCAGAAATAGGTCTGAGAATTTCGATTTTTTTTTTCCCTCCACCTATACTAAAAAACTTCTTCTGCTTCTAGGTAGAACTGTTCTAAAGCATTCAAGACAGTGGCATATACATTCTCACTTTAAAAATCAATCCCAGGAGCAATTTATTACAGGGAAATTTCCTGGACTCCAAGAAGCACCTTGAAGTCAGGAGATGATTAATTTGATATAACTGAAGAGCTGCAAACATCTGCTCCCCGTTGACATCTGCCTCTCATTAAGTTACAGCCCTCCGTCTTCCTCTGCATTGGGGGGCAGGCCTGTGTGTTGATCTGGTAACTCTAATTATATGGTAAGCCTGGTGCTCAAGGCCCTTGTGCCACCCACCTGGTGAGGGCTCAATAAAAACTTGCTCTATTGCATTGCACTCCAGATCCACCCTGAGCACTTTGTAAGTCCTCTGTCACTCCTAAATAATAGAAATAAAAAATAGTAATGAGGTTAGCGAGCACATTTTCATCTTGTAGCCCTGGTTAAGGCTGCATCTAGATAAACTCAAACGCTTGGTCAATTCAAATAAACTAATCAGTTCCATAAAAAAAAAAAAATCTACCAAATCTATTATTTTGGCACCAGACTGGTGATAGGTCTTTAACTGATATCTCTTACTGCGTTTTCCTTTTTCCACTGATTCTACTATCAATGTAATTGTCCTAAGACATGTCTCTGATACCGAGCCACCGGATTCTGAAACCTCAGAAGCTCTGCCTTGCCCATGAGCACATACCACCTTCCTGACCTTGACTTCTGAGTCCTCCACTCCTAACCTCTGTCCCAGCACTCTCCTCAAATAACCGGTCTCTCATCATCTTGCTTTCCCAATTCTGCTTATGTGCTTCCACCTTCACACCTTAGCTTAGCTCACTCACGGGAAGCTCACTGCCATATAGCACCATCTTGAATATCAACCCAGACCCAAATGTGTAAAATTAATTAAATCTTTTCAACAGTCTTTCATGAGAACACCAAAAGGGAGAACATATTGTAACGCAGAAAATGCCCTAATACCTGTCTTTTCTCATTCCTTTCCCTCATTTTTTCCCATGTGTCAAGGTTGACATGGAGTTTCTCTCCTCCCAGCTCTAAGCTCCTACTCCAAAGTTTCCTTCAGGCCCACATTCAGGTTCTTTTGTCCTCCTATCTGACTAAGTTCTTATATCTATGTCATTCCAGCCTCCCAGGCTTCTTTGAATTTTCCCTTAAGAGCCCCTGAGCTACCCAACTAGCAAAAAATTCTTCCTCATTAGAAGACAAGGTAAGGGGGAAAGACTGGCTGGGGGAGGGGGGTAGTTTTTAATATAGTTTGTCTTATTCCTATCACATCAAGAGTGTACACTCTGCACAGAATGCCATCTGCCCATTTCTGTTGAATACCCTACTCAATTGCCAAAGCCCAGAACAAAAGGTCCTTCCTCCTGGAAGCATTCCATGATGCCCCCTTAGAGAACTTTGTGCATTTTGTCTTGACCTTTGGCTTTTGGTGTAAATATATATTTCTGCTTTTGAAAATTGGAACTCCAGGATCATCTGGCATTTAACCTTTGATATTCTCCTAAATATCACTTCCTGGGAAATGACCTTCTTCCTCACTTTCTTTTCCTGCTTGGTTTGGCCATCTCTTTGAGGCTACAGCAACCAGTACTAACTTGATCTATCACAATGAAATTCGGTGGATAGCTGTGTCCATTCAGGCTACTATAACCAAAGACCATGAACTAGGCAGCTCAAAAACAACAAAATTGTTGTTTACTATTCTGGAGGCTGGGAATTCCAAGGTCAAGATTCTGGCAGCTTCCATGTCTGGTGGGAGCTCTCGTCCTCATTTACAGGCAGCTGTCTGCTCACTGTGTCCCCATATGGTGGCAGAAGGAGCAGGCAGGCTCTCTTAGGGTCTCTCATAAGGGCACTAATCCCATTCGTGAGGGCTCCACCCTCATGACCTAATCACCCCCAAAGGCCCCACCTCCAAATAGCATGCAGGGGATTAGGTTTCAACACAGGAATTTGTGGGGACACAAACATTCAGTCTCTAGCGGTGGATTCTTTTAATTATCTATTGCTGTCTCCTCTCACTCCAAACACATGCACACTGTGAAAACAAAGAAATCTCTTATTTATCTTATATCTCCAAACGTACCCAAGTCCTTGACCAGAAGTGTGTTCTCGTAGAACGCCTGCCTGTGTGGTGACTTGTTCGCTACTTTGCACACTCCCCACGGTACCCAGTGCTGTGCTTTACTCACCAGAGGTGCTCACAAGTATATTTGGAATTGCATTAAGCATCTCTGAAACATTCAGCTTGATTGGGTTTTGTTTTTTGTGTTTTTTTTGACATAACTTTGTCTGCATGGTGGTCCAAAATGTTTTGAAAGTTAAAAAATGGTGGAGGAAAAACAAAGGATTAAACATAAACTGGTTTGACCAGTTTCTTTCCTTTTGGATACAAAGCCAGCTTGAAGCTTTGTCTGAGAAAATCACACTTGCAGGCAAAAGCTAATAGGCTGAATGTTGGTCCTTCTTCCGCAACCTGTGAGGCTGCAAGACCTTTCACTTCTGTATTAGAATATTCTGTTATACTAGGCTCATGTGGCTCCTTTGGTTAATGGTGACAGAAAATGTGACTCCAGGGCCACATAACTGCGAATACTACTGGCTAGAGGCTGGAACAGATTGATATGATTGGCAAACCCCACCCAGGCTGCTCTTTGTAAGAGGGGGGGAAAATGCAGTGATTAAACTTAACCACTCTCATGCATTGTGCAATTAATCTCCAGCATCCCTGGACTGCTCATCAGGCTCCATAACTTATACCCAACACAAAGAGATGGGCCCATTGACTATGCTTCTAATGTATAATAGAGTCTACACACAAAAATTCATTAATTCTTTCAAAATTCAGTCCTTCTCCTCCTGTGGAGTGGGGGCTTGGAGGAATGAGGATGTATTTTCTTTGGCAAAGCTTTTGAGTCAGAAGTTCAAGGTAGAGGCAGCCTGGGGAAAGCAGATACTGTTGGTTGCCTATGCATGCCCTTATTTCCAGCCCCAGGGATGGGTCATGAACCCATTCCCCTTGACAGTAATTGGGTTAGATGGTGGCATGGATGTAATTCAAGCCAATGAGGTGTGAGAGAAAATCTGCTGGAGGATTTTAGGACACTTTTCCTTTAAAAAAAAAAAAAAAGACACATAGGAAAAGCCGTTCTCTTTTTTCCTCTGGACCTTGTCATGCCTAGTTGTGATATCTACAACCACGGCAGCCATCTTACAACCAAAAGAGAATTCAGCCTGAGCACGAGGACAAGTACGGCGGGGGTGAAAGATAAAAAGACCCTGAATTCTTGATACTAGCATTGTGCTGCTGAATAACCAACACTGGAACCCCCTTATCTCCAGATTGCTTGTAATATGAAGTAATACATTTCTTTATTGTGTAAGCCATTTAAAATTCATTCTCTTCTGTTACTTGAGGCCAAAAGAATCTTAATACATTTGCTTTATTGAGTTGGCTGAAACCTTTGAAGATTTTTTTTAAGTATAGGTCTTGCACATGCTGCATCATAACAAAGTGAGACCTGATACCTGTTTTTGGCCACTTCTCCCTCATATTTCTGGTCTTATATCCTGGCTGAGGACAGTGTCACTGGCCTTCATCTTCAGCTGGGTGACCCACAGATTTAATGGGTTAGGTCTACATGGAGCTATTGACTCTGTACAGCTTCTTAATTTCACACCCAAATCATAAACCACTTCTTCTCTCCTCCCTTAGGCTTATAAAGAACACTCACTTGCTAAGCCAGCCCCCTGACATCTTTTTCAGGAAAGGGAATCTAGACTATGTGCAGGCAGAGGCAAACTATGTGATCTTTTCCATGTCCATCTATTCTATTCATTAGGGTCCTGAACAGAGCCAGCACTTGATTAGGCTCTTCATGAATTAAAGGGACAAGGTACTTGATCTCCAAGTGATGTCAAGCTCTGAAAGCCATCCTTCAGTCAACTACTTAGGCATTCCTATAGAATGCATCAATTTCATTATTTAATTTTCTCAACATTTAATGAACAGTTAATCTATTCCATTCATTCTTTTTTTTTTTTTAGTTTATTTATTTACTTAAGCAATCTCTACACCCCATGTGGGGCTCAAACTCACAACCCAAGACCAAGAGTCGCATGCTCCCCCCGACTAAGCCAGCCAGGCGCCCCTCTATTCCACTCATTCTGCTAAGCACTGGGAACAGAAAAACAAAGGAGCTTTTTATTCATTCAATAAACAAAATGAGCATCTACTTTGTGCAGCCAAACATTAGGGAAAAAATTATGATGGAAAAAATTCTGAAACTTGCCCACAAGGGCAATCTATGGTAGAGACAATCATTTATCATATATTCACCCATAAATATGATATATTTATCATATATTCACCTAGGTAAAGGGGAAGAATAGGGCAAGACAGAACATTCTAGGCCAAGGGAACTGCAAATACAAAGGCACTGAAGCAGAAGAGAGAACGGTGGATTTCAGAAAATCAAAGGCCAGTGTGACTAGAACATAATGAGCAAGGGGAAACTGTTTCAAGACGTGGTTGGAGAGGCAGGAGGCAAGGGCTGGGTCACCAAATGCCCTTTATACCATATTAAAGAGCTGGACCTTTTCCTAAAGGTCCTGATGTAACACTGGAAAATATTAAGCAGGATAGTAAACCAACCAGACTTTTGCTGGAGGGGCCAAGCCTGGAGTCAGAAAGATGAGTAGAAAAATAAACATGAAATGTAGAATGACTTAACAAAGGTCGTGGCAATGGGAACGGAGAGGAGAGGATGGGTGACAGACATCAAGTGGGTGGATCAGCAGAAGATAGTGGCCAACATGCTATTAGATGGGGAGCCGAGGAAGAAGGACCAGAAGGTGGAGATGATTTCCAGGGTTCAGGTGGCATCAGTTTGAGTAGGAGCAGAATTAGACTGCATTTAGTTAGCAGGACATACTGTGTCCAGGATAGAGTATCCAAAATAGACATTAAGATATACAAATCTGAGGGGCGCCTGGGTGGCTCAGTTGTTGAGCGTCTGCCTTCGGCTTAGGTCATGGTTCTGGGATCCTGGGATCGAGCCCCGCATCGGGCTCCCTGCTCCGCGGGAAGCCTGCTTCTCCCTCTCCCACTCCCCCTGCTTGTGTTCCCTCTCTCGCTGTCTCTCTCTCTATGAAATAAACAAATAAATAAATCTTTAAAAAAAAAAAGAAGATATACAAATCTGAGGCCCAAGAGAAAAATCTGGGTGGGAAAAATTAATTTGGGTTCCGTAACAAATAGGTGGTATGAAGACACAAGAATGGGTATCACCCAAAGAAAGGATATAAAGTGAACAGAGAGAAATTCTAGTGGAGATCCCTGAGGACAGTCTATATTCGTGGGGCCTTGGGCAAACGTACCAGTAGAAGTGCCCATGCATATGCTTAAATATTTGAAAGTGAAACATCAAACTAACAGGCTGTTAAAATGTTTAATCCTCCTACTTTTAATATTATATCTTCATAACAATGCAATTTTAAATATGTAAAATAATGGTTTTAAAAGACTAAAATTTGGCAAAAAATAAGATGAGTGAATTCAATTATTGTTTTGATATGTCTGCACATTCTGCTGGTGGGCTAGCAATGTGCAAATGAGGGATTTTAAAAAGTCATACACATTTTGTGAGTTATTATAGATTTATCCCATGAAATTTATGCATTGGTGGTATAGTGGTTAGCATAGCTGCCTTCCATGAAGTTTATTTTCTTCATTTCAACAAAATCACTAATTACGTTGTTATAATCAAGATTCTCATATAATTCATGCTCTTCTCACAGGAGTACCAAAATATAAAACTGAGGTGGTCGTGATTGAAAATGTCCAAAAAGGGTGCCTGGGTGGCTCAGTCGTTAGGCGGCTGCCTTCGGCTCAGGTCATGATCCCAGACTCCTGGGATCGAGTCCCACATGGGGCTCCCTGCTCAGAGGGGAGCCTGCTTCTCCCTCTCCCATTCCCTCTGCTTGTGTTCCTGCTCTCGCTGTCTCTGTCTCTGTCAAATAAATAAATAAAATCTTTTAAAAAAAAAAGAAGTCCAAAAAAAGTGTTGGGCGCCTGGGTGGCTCAGATGGTTAAGCGTCTGCCTTCGGCTCAGGTCATGATCCCAGGGTCCTGGGATCGAGTCCCGCATCGGGCTCTCTGCTCCTTGGGAGCCTGCTTCTCCCTCTGCCTCTCTCTCTCTGTCTCCCATGAATAAATAAATAAAATCTTTTTAAAAAAAACAAAAACAAAAAAAGTGTTAAACTAACACTTCAATTCAGAAATGAACAATTCATTTTACATATCATGTCCAAACATTGTAATATACAGAATACATGGAAAATATTACAAAATATTTTAACTTCATTATCTCTTAGAGTAGTATCTAGATCTATAGAGCAATATAAAAATTCAATATACTTCACAATCATTACATCTAAGCCTGCATATATACAAATTTAAGAGCAACACGAGTTGTTTAATATTACAAAATGTTTCCCTGCCTCTTTGTGACACTACTGTAAATTCCACATTAGTTCATCAATATTTCTGGAATTCTGAATCAGAAAGTGAAGAAAATGGACATTTGGTATTTTGGACAAATGATACTTCATTATATAAGAATATATTGCATTCATGTTATCTCACAGAAAAGATTTGACACATTAATTAATTTGCCTTTTCTCTTATCTAAGCACTTTTGCCACTCAAATCCTCCCTATACTCCAAAGCAGTACCCATCTTTGCCTTCCATGGCAGCAGAACACACATATCTTTACGGGACTTAGACTTGTGTTTAGAATCCATGCGCTAAAGAGGCAGAGAAGGATTTCCCTGGGGGCTGTACAAGATTAGTCATGAGAATAACTGTTAAAGGTTATGAGACACAGTGTGCCCTTGCTGAGCCTGGGACCCCAAATGGTGGAAGTGCCCCTGTGTTCAAGAAATTGATTGGGAGGGTGTGATACGTGGGGCCTCCTAAAGGATGTTGTTCAGGGCAGGGCTCCCTAGGGCTGAGTCTAAAGGGTGGTACTACCTGAGGAGCATCAACAGCTGCAGGGTGATTGGAGGAGGGAATCCCATGAAGCCAGAGAAATAAGAGGAAAATCGAAAGTGGTATTGCAGACATCAAGGGAAGAAAGATTTCCAAGGAATTACCAAAAAGGCAAGTGGCAGGCCATTGGGTAAACAAAATGTGGTGTGTCCGTATAATCAAATATGATTCAACAATGGGAAGAAATAAAGTGCTCACACATATTACAACACAGAGGGACCTCAAAAACATGAGGCTAAGGAAAAGAAACAAATCGCAAAAGACCTGCATACACACTTGATATGTATCACCCACTATAGACAAGCCCAGAGAGACAGGAATGAGTTTCGTGGTTGAAAGGGGCAGCAGAGCTGGAGGAAATGAGAGTAACTGCTACTTGGTATGGGCTTGCTTTTCGAGGTGATGAAAATGTCCCAAATTTAGATTATGCCAATGGCTGTGCAACTGTCAATATACTAAAAGCCAATGAATTGTACAATTTCAATGGTTGAACTTTGTGGTATGTAAATTATATCTCGATAAAGCTGTTTTTTAAGGAGGAAAAAAACAGGAAGAGATAACCACTGCATTGAAGGTCACATCATCCTTTGTCTGATCCACCAAACACTGGCCACCTAACTGCAGAAAATCAAATCTTGGGAGCTGTCAGATGGTTAAGACCAAACAATCTACCACAGTGATTTGTTCATTGCCCCCGACAAAGAAATAAATCCATCTCCTATTCCTTGAAAAACAAGAGATAAGATAGAGGGACTGCTTCGTAATAAAGGTCTTTCATACGAAGGTAAACTTGAAAACAGAGAGCATTTATGCAAAAAAATCCATTTACTGTGTCAGTAATTTCCAACATTTCCCCTGCTGTTATTGTAGATAATTGAGTAAAAGCTTTTCCTTCTCTACATCAAGCATCAGTATCCAACTGATCCTCTTAGAAATTCAGTTTTGAGATTTCACTTCAAGATCATGACTGCAGAGTTTATGGGAAATGCACGTGTGTTTGGGTAAATGGAACTATTTCTTTTTCTTGAGGCAAACACTTAGAACAACTGGAAGAAAACAGAAGCTGGAGGAATAAAACCTTCCACCAAATTTATCAATACAGAGTCACAGTTATCTTTCGTCCAGCTGACTATATATGTCTAGGTCATGAATACACATCTTTCCCACCCAACCAATTATTCAGCATTTATGTGAATTCAGGGTACTAAATACTAATATATTTCTGTTGCTTATGTTTTTAATGAACACATTAGTTCTAAAGTCCATAAGCTGGCTGATGTTCACATTCTGGCTAATGTATAGCACTGAATTTAGACCTTCTAAGAATTTATTTCTTAAAACTATTAGTTGGGTGGGGGAGCCCTGTGGGTCAGGAGCATGATGCCTACAGACAAATAATAAGTAACAGGATATTAAGAACTCACAGGGGAATCTTACCAACCTCACAATAACAACTCCAGGTAATAGGATAATTAACAATAACATTTTTATAGTTTATATGATATATGATACAGTCATATATAATACTTTGATTTTTTTTTTAAGATTTTATTTATTTATTTGACAGAGAGAGACAGAGCAAGAGAGGGAACACAAGCAGGGGGGGTGGGAGAGGGAGAAGCAGGCTTCCCGCTGAGTGGGGAGACCGATGCGGGGTTCGATCCCAGGACACCCGGATCATGACCCAAGCTAAAGGCAAACACTTAACGACTGAGCCTCCCAGGTGCCCCACTTTGTTTGATTTTTATGAAATGGGGAAAGCAGGCTTTACTATTCTCTCCATTCTATAGCCAGGTAAAACTAAGATTGGTCAAACCATTAGGAGACTAGGATAGATCTCCTCGCTGGGTATTTCCAGAGTACCCTATCTTTAACATGCACTCGTGTCTGCTTGACTCCGGGCTTCCCCTCTAAGCTTTATGGAAGCAGGAACTCAGACAGCGGCTAGCACACAGTATGTGCTCAATAACCATTACTTGAACTTACCAAGCTTCTACAGCTAGTAAAGCACAGAGAAGAGATGTCAGACTCCGCATCACATGTCCTTTTAAAGCACTAATGTTTATCTACCTATTGTTACTCTCAACTCATAAAAAAAGAAAAGACATTAAATGACATAGCTAGATGAGGGATGTGTCTGTTTTTATACCTAAAGCCACCTGTGTGGAGCAGCATTTGGGCATATAGCCCAGGGCTCATGTAGGTCCATGGTCATAGAGCTCAGTGATCACATCGCTAAGTGCTTATCTAGCTCAGTGGTTAAGAGTCAGAGGGCCACGGTATCAAGTCTCTACCCCACACTTTACTGTAGGCTCTCTAGCCACATGTACTCCAGTAATCACTGAACTTTCCCAAGCCTCAGTTTCCACATTTGCAAAATGGAGATAACGATAATCTCTCAGGATTATAATGATGAAATGAAATCTGTAAACCATGCAGCACAATGCCACGTACTTAGCAAGCATTCAATATCCATCATGATCATCATCATCATCATTACTATTACCATTACCATTATTATGTGTCCCTAGCAAGAAAAGCAAAAGCCTCTTGGGTTGAGTACAGAATTGTCAACAGGAGAAAAGGCAATTTGCTGATAACTGATAACTTGATTTGGAGATGGAAAAGCTTTCACTCAATTTTCTACAATAGCCGATGAGTAAACCTTAGCTGTGTCATGACTTTTATAAGCCACTGAAGCCACCAGAGGCAAGAATGGCATCTCCAAATTCCTGGGGGAAGTTCATTGAGTTGCCAAAGAATCTGGGGAGACCTGGAGTATTCTCCTCTACTGCTCTTTTACCAGCCTTGGGTCATTTAATCTCCCCACCCCACCTCTGCTGCTGTGTGCAACATTTTTTCTAGGTGACTACAACCCTACTTGATCATTTTCAGAAAGGGAATTCTTAAGTCCCTTTGTAGCTCAGAGAAGTGTATTCTTTCATCTGCATATATATGTTTCTCTTTACTGCTAGCCTATTAGTTCTCATTTCAACTGCTTCTTATGAACAGATTCCCGACTGTTGTGCCCTGAAGGACTACATTGCCTTTCTCACTTACTCCTTCTTCAGAACATTCTCCTTCTCTTCCTCTGTCTGCTCCTCCTCACACCTCTCTCAGCCTCTGAGACAGCCAGCAGTTCAGAATATGGTTGGGCTATATTTGTCCAGACACTGATACCTCATGCTTGTCTTTGTGGCTATTAGAAAGATAAGGCATTCGGAGTCAGAGACTTGGGTGTGAATCCTGATTTAATCATGAATTAGATGACTGAGTTTTGGGCAAGCTATTTCATATCCGCATACCATGGTTCACACATTTATAAAATGGGAATAATAACACTTAACTTCTTGACATGTGATAAGATCACACGAATAGGAAATATTTTGCAAAATATGACATTGTTCAAAAAATATTTTAATTGCCAGGAATGATAGTCGAGGAAAAGAAAAAGATGAAAAATTAATAGGAATTTAGGAACTGCTGGGTGATGGGTAATTTATAACTTTTGAAGTACTACTTTGTTAATTTCTGGGCTAATGCAGTATGCCAGGCTGCTCCTCCATTTCTTTTTGTTCGGGAATTCTTCCTCTCTTTCACTAGTGTAGATGTGATGGGCAGTGCTCTACCTATATTCCTCTTCTTTCTTTATACTCTGTCTCTTGTCAAGCTCGTCCTTGCCATTATTTCAACTATCAACTGTAGACAGATGCCTCACAAACCTACCTACAGGGTAGGAAGTCATGAGACCATTAAAATCCCTTCACCCTGACCATATAATGTAGCCTAATCATGGGAGTGACATCTCTCATATTCACAGATATGTAACCTCCAACATATAAACAGTTCCTGCCCACATTCAAGGGGGGGGAGATTATATAGGGCATGGATACCAGGGTGTGGGATTCTTGGGGACTACCTCAGAATTCTGCCTACCACAAGGATCTGTCATCTACCAGGCAAATGTTTGCTTGGCAGAAGAGATACAAAAAAGAATTTGACATGATGTTTATCTTCAAAGAGTTATAAATTGGATGCTAATCATTCCTACCTCATGGGGCTAGAGAGGATTATATGCAAAAAAAAATACATGTGAAGTGTTTATGACAGTGCCTGACACATGAAAATTAGTGTTCCGGAAGGGTAGCTATTATTATCAAATAACTGGAACAGAGTCTGTTAAGATATGTATGGAAGTTCTAGGTAAGGCATAGGCTGAGAGGAGGAATGCTCAGTTGTTGGGGAGGTCAATAGGGCTTCCAAGAATAGAAGCCACCTGACCTCAGTGGTCTCAAAAATCTTATCTAGTTGGCTGTATTAAACCCATTTTTAAAAATATTTGAAAACTAAGATTCAGTTCAGAAGCTTAAATTTTTTTAAGATTTTATTTTTAGGGGCACCTGGGTGGCTCAGTCACTTAAGCCACCGACTCTTGATTTCAGCTCAGGATCATGAGATAGAGCCCTGCATCGAGCTCTGCGCTCAGCAGGGAGTCTGCTTGAGATTCTCTCCATCTCCCTCTGCCCCTCCCCACATGTGCACATGTGCGCATGCGCGCTTGCTCTCTCTCTCAAATAAATAAATAAATCTTTAAAAAAGAAAAGATTTTATTTTTAAGTAATCTCTACACCCAGTGTGGGGCTCAAGCTCACAACCCTGAGATCAAGAGTCACTCTTCTGACTTAGCCAGCCAGGCGCCCTGAGAAGCTTATTTATACAAACCCATTTTGTATAAATGGGCAAATTTCACACTCATGCCTGAGTTTCACTGTGTGTGTATGTGTATACAGTAAGAAGGAGTCCATTTTAGCTATAGTGAGGAATGTGGGGGAACTAGTGAAAAATAAGCTCATGCAGAGAGCATACATGGGTTTGCATCACTGACTCTCAGGGAAAGGAGTTTAAAATTAGGCAAAACAAAAAAAAGCAGGTGTCTTTGACAGGAGAATTATCTAATATCTAATCAGAATGTTATTTTAGGAAGGTTATCCTGGCCTTGGTGGGCAAAGTGCATTATAAGGGAACAAGGTAGTGCACGATGGGGATGAGCCAAGGAAGCTACACCTGCACTGCAGTTGGGAAGCAATTGAAACTAGAAACTGGGGCAGTGAGAAGATAGGAGAAATGCTAGAAATGGAAGTGAGCAGTAAGTAGGAGTTGGAAGAAAGGCCTGGTGAAATTGAACCTCTCTTTAGAAACTCACCAATTCTTCACCTAGAGAATTTCTTCCATCTTCTGTCCCCTGTTCACAGCCAACCCCACCTGAGCTGTTAGCAGTGCACTCCAGACTTACTATGCCGATGTGTTTTCTTCCTTGGGAATAGTCTTCCTCATACCCCCTCTGGCAAAATCCTAACCTTCCTTCAATGCCCATTTTAAGTGTCTCCAATTTCAAAGAGCCATCCATGATCCTTTCCCCTTCCCAAACTGATGGTATCTCTAGCTCCTCCAAACACTTAAAAATACTCAGCACTTTGATATGTGCCTTATGGTGATCTCTAATTGATTTCAATTCAATTGAGAAAGACCTTCCCAACAATTAGAGCTCTCTGCCTAAGAAGAGATGAGCTGCTTATGAAGGCAGAAAACTGGTTTTCTTAACAAAAGTTTGCGTGCAATCATAGTAATTGTTGGGGAATTGAGATGAATCCCCAAACCTGTTGTAGAGACATTGACATCTAATGGGAATGTGGGACTAAGAAATCTTTGAGATGCTGTATCATTCAGATTCTAGACATATGGCAGCATAGGGTTCATTCAGTTAACATCTTTTGAGTACCTACTTTGGAGTTCAATAGAAAGCACAAACCCAAATGCCTACTGGTGACATGTGAGGTAGGTGACTTACATGAGGAAATGGGTTGAGTATTACAGATCACTGGGGAGTAGTGAGGAGAGGGGTACACTGGAGCAGCCATGCTTTGTTTAATGCTAGTACTCGCTCCTCAGCCCCATGCATTATTGCTGAGTAGGAATGGGGGGGGGTGGAGTTCAGCATTATCATTCATCTTGACTATTCAAAGAAAATTTGGAAAACAGATTTTGTATGAACTGTCTCAATTTTTTTTAAGTTGACAATTCCTTTTGCAAAAAACAAAGCAAGACCAAAAAATATTGTGCACACTCAACCAAACGCATCCAAATGGTTGAGTCTGCCCTTGGGCACCATTTTGAGACCCCAAACTAAATACTACACTCAATGCTTAGTATGACAAAGATAAACCCCACACTCTTGTGGGGAAGACAGGCATTTAAACAGATAATTACAATAGAATGTGCATTTAGCATATTTCCATTTTTTTCTTCAAAAATAAATGAAAGTATCTAGTGGAAAATAAAAGAGAGAGGGAATTAATGTAAAAGCATGCTCTCAGTGTGCATGGGGGTACAAAAGAAGAGATGGAAAACCTAGCAAAGATTTGGGAAAGTAAGAAAGCAAGAAAAATAAGAAGTAAAGTGGCTTTCCAGTAAGGGTGAATACAGACCTGAGTCCCTCCCCTTGCACAACTGAACAGAGAAATAGTGTTTGTTTAAAGAGGAAAATGATACATTCCGTTTAGAACAAGTCGCACTTGATGTGGCCATGTTTAATTAGCCAATTTCATATAGAGTTGGAAGGTTGAGAGAAGAATTAAAATGGCAGGTGAAGGTTTGGGGGTCATCTACTGAGTTAGGTTGTTTAAAGTCATCGATATGAATGAGATCAACAAATGGGAGAGTTTGAAGTAAGGAAAAGTAGAGAATGGAGCTCATATCCTAGGAGAGAAGCATTTTAGGACAAGCAGAGTGTAAGAAAATCCAGCAAAGGGAACTGAAAAGAATATTGGGAAAACAAAGAAACCGAAGTCCCTAAGGCCAAGGCAGGGGCATTTTCGAGAAGTCATTCTCCTCTTAAACCAGGTCAACCCCAAGGTACAGCTGCTGGAGGAGCTGGCAGGGGGTGGGGGGGACAGAAAAACTCTAAATTTTTTCTCTAAAACCAATAGGCCAGGATGATTTCCAACCTGCGTAGAAACTGTGATCCAATAAAGACCTGATAGTGAGTCTTGAAGAGAATATTGTTGGGTGACCGACTGAGCTTTTCATTTTGGATTGGCACAGGAAAATATTCTTTCCATGGCTGAGAGAAAGGTTTCTTTTCATTTGAGAAGAAACAGATTTTTGCCCTGACTCTGCAAGGGCAATGCAAGTCATGAGGAAGGGATTCATTATTTTCAACTGCAGTCTTCCCACATTCCCAACACAAACGTTATTCCACACACAGACACATTCAGACCAACTTCAGAGAAGTTGAGCACATACATGTTCTTAGGTTGCAACTATTCATCATGGTCAACTTTATTTTTCTTAAGAAAAATAAATTAAGGTCTTGGGAAAGGAAGGAAAATGAAGCAGGCCAAATGAGGAGTTTAGTGGACTTGAGATGTGAATTTTCAGAAACTCCCTTTTCCCCCATTAATCCTTCTTTTTTGTCCTTTATCCATTATGTGGGATTAGTTCTTTGTAAATTTGGATTTGTACTGATGAATTAAATTCTTGGCAACCGCTGTTCCTGCTGACTGGGTGCTTCTTTGTGCTCTTTGTAAGATCTATAACTCATTGCACCTGTTGCATCTGAATAGTCCTCTGCAGTCAGGAGTGTGTGTGTGTGTGTGTGTGTGTGTGTGTGCGCTTTAAAGCATTCTACAACATTCAATGTAAAAGGAAGAACTCCAGTAAACGGGAGGGGTTGCTAAACAGTGGACTGAGTTACGAAGGCAAGTTGTAGAATCTCTTTTCTTCGCGATCTTTTAAGGAAAGTACCAGAAGCAGCTCTAAGTAGCACAATGGGCATTTGAACAGCTCTAAGTAGCACAATGCGCATTCGGTGCTCATTTGGGGCAAGAGGTTATAAAATATGAATTCTGAAGACCTCTCCAGCCCTCAGGGGCTGCTATATGTTTTCACCAGAGGTCAAGAAAGGAATTCTATGATCCTCTAGTCAAAATAGCACAGTTTTCAAATGGGGTAAGTCTAGGTCAGAGAGGGTTAGTAGTAACTTACCCAAAGGTAACACGAGTAGTTAGTGAAAGACAGAGAACTAGAATCCATACCTCGTGACTCCACCCTACTCCAAATACACACAGTTTCACTTTACATCCTCCTTTGTTCTTTGAGATAAATATTAACCAGCTGGTTTGCAAGCCTTTGTGGAGAGGCTTCCTATTTTCATCAAGTTTCAGATTTCTGAAAAATTACATCAGAATTTATGTCAAAAGGATGTTGCATTTTTTCAATGAAATATATTTTTTAATGGGAAAAGGAGAAAGCGAACCAGGATATATATCTTAGCAGCTGAATAAACAGGTCTACAGAACAAGCATTTTTGGCTTGATATGTTATATATTATTTATAATGCAATCATTCAATTTATTAAAGATTGAACCATTAGTTTCATAATATAATACATTCTTTTTTCTTTATTTCCCATCTAGAGCTCTTTCTGAGATGGAAATTAGCCAAATGGAGTACAAGCATCTTTCTTAGAAGTTCTGTTAGGTTTCCTTCTTTCTTATTTTTCCCCATTCCCCACAGCTACTCACACCATCAAATCATATCGCTTTGTAGAGGTGGTTGAGACAGGATGGAAATCTCCAGGCTTTGGGCCATCCAAGAGCATTACAACAGAAGTCACAAAGTCTAGGATTAAGTATCATCTGTGCCACTTTATTTCTTTTAGAAAGCTACTTAACCTCTCTGCACTTCACATTGCTCATCTGTAAAATGGGTCTATTAAGTCCTCCATCGCAGGTTGTTAGGAAGAGACAGGAAGATGAAAAATATGAAAGCATTTCACAAATGTGCTCTGTTACTACCAGGAAGTTCAACACAACCTACTTTCACCTATCCATGCAAATGAAAAACAGGACTAAGTGGACAGATAAAAATAACGGTTAATCCAAACCTTTTTAGTAAGGGATATCAGCCCCTAAAAACACATCCTAATTTTAAAAAATTAAATGGAGTCATTTCTCATCTATGTCTTCTCAACCCATTCTCATACCTCTTATGGCAAATATAAAATATTAGTGGATGATGAGGATAAGGACTTGAAAGACCGTTACCAATTAAATCACTTGAGGGTCACAAGTAAGCTCTAAGAAAATGCTGGTTGAAACTTTGTAGCTTTCATTTCTTCTCTGAATATAGTCTGACTCAAGAACTTCAAGACCCCCTAAAAGTTGCTGTCTTAAAATGTAAAAGTTCAAAACACAGGTGTGTTCCAACACATGTAAGCTAGCAGATTCCATCTAAAGCGTGAGGAATTAAATAATTAATTGATCCATGTTTGGTGGTGATGGTGGAAGGAGTCTGTCTCAAGTTGTGTCTCCTTCAAGAAGCTGTCCTTGGTAAAGGACACACTCTCCCAAACTGACTGCCCAGAGCACATCATGTTACAACCAACACTCCGGCATTCATCAGCCTCACTTTAGCACTTTATTACATTCTCATTGACTTCCCTGGTACCGCATTTGGAAATCATCACATCTTCCTTATCTAAATAAACATGTGCACCACTAGTCACCGTGAGTATGCAATGCAGAGTTGCCCACATGAGAAGCAGCTCCATTTCTATTCCACATCTGGATTTCAAAGCATCTTCTCTTGTGATTTTTGTGCGGGACTATATGTAAAATAACTGATGTTTTCTCTATCCATGCAAATTTCTCTGTCCTACATAGTCTATAATTATATCAGACCATCTCAAATATACCCTCCAGGTTTGGTGAACATCTATCTAGATATTTTGCTTAGCAGGACAACAGACAAGCAATAAATAATTTTATTTATGTTAATTCAATAATTTATTCATTTAATCAGAAAACACTATTCAATACTTATTCTGTGTTCGGCCCTCTGCTAGAACTTGGGAGTGGATGAGACGGACATAGTCCCTGCTGTGAAAATGCCTATTCACAGCCTCCTCTGAGAGTCAGGCAAACAACTAACTCACCCTTATACAATCTGAGAGCTGTAATCAAGTATGCGTAGGGCACTGGAGAAACAGAGCAGTGAGGGTGTTGGGTTTTGCCCAAAGAGGTATGAAGGAGGACTTCATAAAGAAGGTGATATTTGAGTTGTGCTTAAAGGATGAGCAAAAGTTTTCTGGGCTGGGGCACAAAAGATAGGCCTTCTAGACAAAGGGGATGCTGTGGGGAAACAGCAGGAGGCACAAAGCAGCTACTGTGAATTGTCCTGTGTGACTGAAGTGTATCATGCATGGGTGGGCAGAAGTGTTAAACAGGCATCTGGCAAGGGAGGTCGGGCTCAGATTATAAAAGGCCTTGAACACATATTCCAAAGACATTTGAGTTTGTCCAGTAAGCAAATGGGATCATGGAAAGATTTCTGAAAAAATTATTCTGGTGGGTGGGTTGATAAAAGGTGCAAGGAGAGAAGTGGTTACAGAAGATAAGATAGCACATTAGGTATTTACAAAGATCCAAAAAAAAGATCTGAACTAGACATATGGAAATGGACTCAAGACACATTTCTGGATTAGAATTGCCAGCACTTGGTGACAGGATGGTTGTATACTTGTGTACATCATATACATTTTGAGTGCACAGAAGTCTGTAAGCTCCTTAAGTGCTTAAGTAAAGACAATTTAAGTAGATAATTTACTAAATAGGTCCTCCAAGATTATGCATAAATAACATGAAGGTACTAGATCTTCTGGACTCTGGGTCAGCATCCGCTGGGATGGTATTCTGGCACATCTCTTCATAGCTGGCTGGACAGTAGGTAAGTCCCCTCTCCATTGTAAGCCTCTCTTGTGTCCCAGATGGAGGAGGTGGCTGGGATGATTTATCTCCAAGACTTCCTCCAGCTCTCACGCTCTGTGAGTCAAACCCTTGTGGTAAGGGGCCACCAACTCCGGCCTTTCCCAAGCTGAGTCACCTTGGAAGCTGAGATTATTCTGGGGTTGACCAGGAAATGCGAGTGCAGTCACTGCATCCCAAGATCCATTCTCAAGATTTGGGGCCCAGCAGGTCTGGTCTGAGGCTGAGGCAGCCGTCAGAGGCTATTCCCTGATTACACAAGCCTCTCCAAACATCTCCCCCTCAAAGGCATAGTCACATTTGTCCAATAGACCAGTCAGAGCTTCCACCAAAGAAAGAGCCCTCTCTTTCAAGTCTCCGGATTTCTCAGTCTGTTATTCCTGCTTGGGCAAATCCCCACAGCCAATTATCCTATTTACATTGTTCTAAAGCTGCTCACAGGACTTTGCCACAAGAATGCAAGATTCTCAGGTGGTTTTCCCTTACTTCCTCATCCCAGAGCCCAGCCGGGAATCCACTTCCCTCAGAGGACTTCAGGCCTTGCTCCTTGGTCCCCTAACCAGTAGGGGGCTCCACCTCTGCCTAGTTTCAGTCATCTAACTCAGTGCGCACTTAACTGTATGCTGCCAATGGCTTCTGCAAGTCAAGGCTTCCACACAGCCACCCCAAGAGGTGAGTGTGACTTCCCAATTTTAATGTGAGGTTTGGTGAAGGAAAGGTGGCTCGTCAGAGGCTGAGCTTCTAGGATGTGCCAAAACCAGGATTCAAATACAGGTCTGTCTGATCTCCAGTCTGCTGTGGTTCTCCTTCCTGTGACCAGAGTTAAACTCTAAATGATATTAATGCCCAAGCGTGAACTATCTCTGCAAAGCCTCTGAGCACATCTGCCTCTGATGTCTTTGTTACCCAAGGAAGATACAGTCAAGGTTACTTCAGGTCAAGACACCAAAAGAGGGAAACAGGTCATAATTCACCTAACCAAGGGCACAAATGTTAGACATCCAGGTTCCTTCCAATGTTTTCCCAATAAAGTTGTGATTACTGCCATCAGTCAGTTTCACATAGTCACTAAAATGAAGAAACTATGAATCAGGCTGCCCCGCTTTGAATCCCCTTTATCACATAGTATCCAGGTAAGCTTGACCAAATTACTGAGGCTCTCCTAAGCTCAGCTTCCCGTGGGTAATGGAAATGAGAATAATATTTACCTCATAGCGTTGTTATGAGGAGTAAATAAGACGATACATGTAAAGCACTTAACACACAGTCTGGCATATGGTATGAGCTCGATAAATCCCAGCCATTATTATTAGCATAATATCTTTGCACGTAGATCTATCTGCAGCCCTGACTGTTTTCTTAGGGGAGATTCCAATGAGTAAAATCCTGTATCAAAGGATGGCTTTTCATACATAGTGCTTAATTATCTTCCACAAATTTTAGGGAAATTTATACACCCAAAAGAAGTGCCTGCAGGGGTAAATGCAGCATCCTTCATAGTAGTGGACTCCAAAGGTATATGAAATGTAGCTGAGTGTAATACAATATAGGAGGGTTCTAACATCTTACAATTCTCACATACAAAAACATAAACTTTCTTTTCTTTTTCATGCCTCTTCAATCATGGAATAACCAGGGCCTGGGCTAATCAATCCAAAGGCCTTTTATTTAAGAGTTAGAGAAGACAGGTTCAGTTCTAAGCTCTGCCACTTACCAGCTATGAGAGTTTGAGCTAGTCTAAATAGGAATTATATCTGGGCTATATCTTCCTCTCATATTTTTTATAACTACAAATGCAGAATGCCTATTATCACCAGGCCTAGTCATATTTATGTGACTGTCAATATTTTTTGTACATTTTTCTATAAAGGCATTGCCTTTATAAACAATTTTTCACTGTTAATTATATAGATATTTCATGCGTCAATATCAAATAAGGCGTAGATCCAGCTCTACCAAAATTTTGCTGTGCAATCAAGGGTGAGTGATTTTCCCATTCTGGGCCTCTTTTTTCTGTCTATAACAATGAAGGCCTTGCTCCAAATCACCTCCATTAGCTGTGTTTCTATTATTTTGCCTTCCCATACATCGAGGTCTCTCAGTCTTGGCACTACTGACATTTTAAGCCGGATACTTTTTTGTCGTGTGGAGTAGGGGTGGTTGTCCTGAGCATTGTAGGATGTTTAGCAACCTTCTTAGACTCTACTGCCTTATTGGTACCTCTATCCAAGCTGTGACAGTTAAAGATGTCTCAAAATATTGATAAAAATGCTGAAGGTACTAAATCATCCTCAGTTAAGAACTACTTGCCATATTCTTAAGGGTTTCAGGCCTTGGCTGTTATGTAAAGAGTTGGATTAGATGGTTTTTAATATCCCTTCCAACCGTGAAATTCCAGAGGCCAGTGATGCTGTCACTGATTTGAACTCAGACCCACCTGTTTCCCATAGATTTGAGAGAGGGCCTTGTCACTTCTAGTACCTCTTCTCCCTGCTGAGTTCCATGAATGTGTTTGATTCAGTCATCTATGCCTTTGCTAGAGGTGACAGGTGAACTATCCCAACCACAGATTTGGGGTTCATCTGACCCATTCACCAGTCCAGTGTCTCTGGGCAAATTCCTGAGCTTTTTGGAATTTTTTCATATGTCAAATGTGAATGATACCTCAGATCGATTCGAGGAGGACCAAATACAGCCAGCATGCATGTGCCTGCTACCAAAGAGGAAGAAAACTCCAAGTGGGAGGCTCTTTCTTTCATTTTTCCCTACAGAAATGGTTACCACTCAGTCATGTCTCAGCCATAGCCTTTGGTTTGGAGCCAGTTTTCTTTTGATTTAGGTGTTTCCAGCCACAATCAAGGAGCAGCTCCTGAGGAATGGGGTAGACAAATGATCCAGTTAGCAGTCAGAAGAATGCAATGGACCAGGAGAGTGACTTTGGTTCCAGCTGAAAATGTCAGCAGAGTGCTGGGAGAAAAGAATCTGTTTAGCAGGTGTGCTTGGAATCTGGCAGAGAGCACTGGGCCAGGGCCAGGGCCAGGGCCACTGAGCTGGTCTAAATGCCTTCTATGTTGACTCCTTGGGACTGAGATCCAGGATTTAAAGGGGAGAACATCTAGAGTAAACACACAACAGCCAGACAGTGGCTAGAATTTTTCCCCAGGCCTTCTGTGTCTCTTGCAGAACACCAAGAGGCCAGCAACAGAAGTGGGGCCTGAGTCCGTGGCCTTCACCCACCTTCTTCCATATCACCTGATCTGAAAGGAGCTCCGAAAATAGCTCAGAATTTGGGCCTGCCTGGAAGAGACATAAAGATCCATTTACATGGGAAGGTGACTGCACTGAATACCCACAGCAGACCAACCTATGCTAATGGCTCAGTCTCCCTCAAATCTGGGATTTATATAACTGGTTCCTACACTCTGTCGTTGCCAGCAGAAATGCCTGAATTATCTTAATTCCAGAATGCAAATTATTCCAATTTTGAGGCCATCATTTTAAAGCTGTCAAAGTCAATATTTTTAACAGCCTAGAAAAAAATTACAACTGGAAAATGTCTAAACAAGTTGTACTTGAGGTCTTGAGACAACTTCTGGCAAAAATCTGTGCTGAGATGGAGAAATCCCCCACACTGATTTCACAACTGGGGAAAAACATCGATTCGTCCCATCACCAATTTGTCTCTAGGTGAGCCAATGAGTCAGTCTACCTGCATTGATCACTTTCAATCTGTTACTTTCCATTTATGGATTAATCATTTGTCTTTTGGTCCTAAGATTTTTTTTTAAATAAATTAATTCCTAAAAGAATAACATTCAATACTTGGTCATGAAGAGAAAGGGGAAAAATTCCTGCCCTAACCTCCACCCTTTCCAAGTTTCCATTCCATTTCTATCTAAACTCCCTTCATCCATGACTCTCTGAGAACCACTGTGTGCTGAGCACAATCCTGGTGACCCTGAGATGGGTAAGAACTTCCTGAAGGTGAGGGAGGAAGCTTTCAGATGAACTACCTCTCACATGGCCAGGAAAGAAAAGGCAGTTCCTCTTTTTATTGGCACATCAGTTTCCATCCAGGCGAATCATCATCTCTTCCTTATCAACTCTCCCAGAAAGACACCTGGGATTGAAGGAGGTAGGTGAATGTATGAGGAGGGGACCGTGCAGAGCATCATCTCAGTTCCGATTTGTCTTTGGGACGGAGGTGACCCGTTAGCACCTGGGCAACCAGCCAGATTGCAGGAATATGACACAACCCCCAAGTGGATACGTCTGCTCACCACTGTCCCAGACACCAGGCTCAGGGTGGTCCTCAGGATAATGCTGGAAAATCTCTGTGATGGGCCCATCTCCTCTTCAGAGGCTGGAAAACACCCCATTCCTGTAGCTCTGAAGCAGGATTAATTGATTGGTCTCATATGAACCTAAAAGCCGTTAAGAGCAAGGAGGATGAAAAGCAATTCAAATTGCTTTATTACCATTTTCTAGTAAAGTACCAGTTTAGTCCTCAGCCCTACTGTGAAGCAGCGGGTTTCCAGATATTGACTGTGCTGGCATGTGCTCCTAGAAGAGAGGAAATGCCTGGGTCTGAAAAGCAGAAACATCTGCTCAGATCTCTGGCAGGTCTGTTGCTGGAGCCATGGCATGGGGCGGGGCGGGGGGGTTCCCTCCAGGTGGTGTCACTGCAAGCAGGAGATGGGGAAAGCACCCTCAGTAGGGGAATTTCAGGCGGTGGGTGGGAGCTCTTCCTCTCTTTTCTTAAGGCCTCATTCACTTATGGGGGTGGGGAAGAGATTATAAATGGTTTTATAAAGTAGTCTATAGACTTTCTGACAGAGGGCAGCCAAGATGACTGTAGTAGTTACAATGCTAATGATAATAGCCATCATGTAGTGCTTGTACATGCCAGCCACTGAGCACTTTACCTGTCTTCAATCATTTAAACCTCAAGCAACACTACAAGGTAGATCCTACTATAATCTCCTTTTTATAGATAAGAAAACTGAGGCACATGGGTTAAGTAACTTGCCCAAGTTCACCTTCTAGTAAGTGCGGGGATCAAGCTTTAAACCCAGCAAGTATAGCTGAAGAGTCCCTGCTCTTAGTCACTACTCATGGTAATGATTAGAGTGCTCTGCTAGACACTGCCATGACACTTTTTTCTTTGATCCTTACAGAAATACTGTGAGTCAGATATTAGTGTCCCCAATTTTCAAATGAGCAAACTACAGCTGAGAGTTATGAAGTGATTTGTTCATAAGGTCATAAGGATAAGAAATGTCACAGCCTGGATTAACCCCAGGCCAAGCTCTTTTTACAACAGCCTGGTCCCCCTCAATGATCTGAAAGTCTGGACTTGGACTATGCTTTCTCTGTAGAGATCTAACCCAGAATGTCAATAACAAAGCAATCAGTAATATTGATAATAGTTAACATCTATTGAGCACCTGCAATTTGGTAAACCCTCCTCTAGACATAAGTTAAGTCCTCACAAATTCCTGAAAGTCAGATTTTTTTCTTTATTATCCCCATAAATCAAAAAGAGAAACTGGAGCTCAGAGACAAGAAGTGACTTGACCAGGGCCACAGAGTTGGTAAATGATTGCACTTAAATATGAGCCCAAGTTGGTTTGGTTCTTAAGTACAAGTGCTTACTAATTGTCATTTTCTTAAAACAAAAGAAAAGAAAAAGAAATAGAGATGGGGGAAAAAAAAGAAAGAAAAGCAACAGAAACTGAAGGATTAATATTTGAAGTCTATTCAGTGCCCTAGGGAAACTCATATGTAACAAAAATCTTTGCCACATGTCTGTAGAACATAAAGTCCATGTGAGCAGGGATTTGGGGCTTTCTTTTCCTCTCCTATATGCCCTTCACCTATAACAATACTGGTAGATAATTGTTGAATGAATGACTGAATTTACTTTGGGTTGTAATAGAAACATCTTAGGAAGCTTGAGTGATTCGCAGAAGGAGAGTTTTACAACGCTTCTAAGAACAAATTTAGTACTGGGCTATAACTAGTCCAAAGTGATAGGAAGTAGATTTTCCAGTAATGATTACTACAGGTGTGTCTATCTGACTTAAATATTTACTTATAAGAAAAGAACTCAATGGGTCACCATCTCTCCAGTTGCTCAAACCAGAAACCAGAAATCCTATCCCCAAATTACTTGGGGACCAAATACTTGGACCAAGCCACTGCCGGTCTCTCCCCCGAACTAACCCAAGGTCCTCCCATCTTAACTCTCTTCTAATCCATCCTCCATCAAAGAACCAAGGTATGCCTCCTGAAATATGAATCAGATCACGTCACACACCCTACTGGAAAACCTTTCCCAGCTTCCCATTGAACTCGGAGTTAAATCCAGACTTCTTCCACTGGCCCCTGCCTTTTACTACCACCATTTTGAACCACCTCACTGTAACTTAGAATGTTCTGTCCATATTGGCCTTCTCTCAGTGCCTCTAACAAACTATATCCTCTCCCACTTTGGACCTTGTACGTATCATCTTCTCTGGTTGGGCTCTCCTTGCACAATTCAAAATTATATATTTACTGGTATATTTATTCTCTAGTTCCCCCAGTATGTTATAAGCTCATGAAGGTGAAGACCCTGTCTGTTTTTTGTGTGTTTGTTGGAGGTTAGAGTGTCATCATTGGCTATTCAGCACCTAGCTTTGTGCCTAGCGCTGTAGTCTGGACTATAGTAGACATTCTAAAGCATTTACTGAATAAAGCAATTAATGAGAAAAGATTATAAGATCTGGAAAGAATCACAGAGCCCCAGAAACTGTTAGCATAAGCATCTTGGAAATAAGTGCTATGTCTTGGTTAGCTCTGTATTCCCAGCAATTTTCCCAGAGACTGACAGAGGTAGATGTTAAATGAATTCTTGTGAGTGACAGGATGGAATGGACAAGTAACTAACATTTACGAAACCCACTAGTGTGTTCTAGGCAATCAACATATGTCATTTTTTTTTTATTCTACCCAATAGCCACATGGAGTAGATGCTTTTATCCCCATTTTACAAATGAAAAAACCAATACTTAATGAGTTTAAGCCATGTATCAAAGGTCATCTCACAATACACTTCCATGTTCATCATGTTGAGTAAGTCACTTCATTCAACACCTATTTTTATAGATAAAAAATTGAAACCAACAAAAATACCCAAGAAATTGGCCATATAAAGGCAACTATCTCAACATAATGAAGGCCATATATGAGAAACTCTTGGCTAACATTATGCTCAATGGTGAAAGACTGAAAGTGTTTCCTCTAAGATCAGGAACTAGGCACAAATGCCTGCTTTTTCCACTCTCTTCAAAATAGTATTGGAAGTTCTAGCCATAATAGTTAGGCAAGAAAAAGAAATAAAAGTCATCCAAGTAAGAAAGGAAGAAGTAAAATTATCTCTGTTTGCAGACAACATACACGATCCTATTGTAGGAAACCCTAAAGATCACACACACACACACACCTACACACACATGCACGCACAAACTGTTGGAACTAATAAGTTTAGCAAAGTTGTGGGATATAGAATTAACATACAAAAATCAGTTGCATTTCTACACACTAACAATGAACAATGCAAAACGAAATTATGAAAACAATTTGATTTACAATAGCGCAAAAAGAATAACATACTTCAGAAAAACATAACCAAGGAGGTGAGAAACTTGTAAGTTGAAAACTGTAAAACATTGCTAAAGAAATTAAAAGACACAAATAAATGGAAACACATCTGTGTTTATGGGCTGAAACTTAACATTGTTAAAATGTCAATATTATTCAAAGTGATCTACAGATTCAGTGCTATCCCTATCAAAATCTCAGTGATGTTTTTGCAGAAATGGAGAAACCCTTTCTAAAATGCATATGGAATTTCAAGGGACCTTGAATAGTCAGAAAAAATTGGAAGAGAACAAAGTTAGAGGATTAACACCCCCTGATTTCAAAACTTCCTACAAAGCTACAGTAATAAAAAACAGTGTGCTCCTGGCATAAAACAGGCATATCAACTAATGGAATAGAACAGAGAGTCCACAAGTAAAATCTCAAATATATGGTTAAATGATTTCTGACAAGAATGCCAAGAACTTTCAATGGAAAAGGGACAGCTTTTTCACCAAATAGTACTGGGAAAACTGGACGTCCACAGAAGAATGAAGTTGGATCCTTACTTTACACCATAAACAAAAATTAACCCAAAAAGGATCAGAAACCTAAACGTAAGAACTAAAGTCGTAAAACTCCTAGAAGGAGACATAGGAGAAAAAATCTTCACAACATCGAACTTACCAATGATTTCTTGATTCTGACACCAAAAGCACAGTCAATAAAAGAAACATAGATAAAAGGGAATCCTTCAAAATTTAATACTTTGTGCATCAAAGGACACAGTCAAAAGAGTGAGAAGCCAACTCACAGAATGGGAGAGCATATCTGCAAATTATATTCCTAATGAGGGACTAATACCCAGTATGTGTTAAAAAAAAAAAAAAAAACTCTTACAAGTCAACAACAAAAAATAAACACCTGATTTTAAAATAGGCAAAAGATTTGAATAGACATTTCTTCAAAAAAGGTATGTAGGTGGCCAATAAGCATATGAAAAGGTGCTCAACATCAGTGTCATCCAGGAAATGCAAATCAAAACTGCAATGAGCTACTGCTTCACACCCATTACTATGGCAATTTGTCAAAACAACAACAGCAACAAAAGAAAATGAGAAGTGTTGGTGAGGATGTGAAGAAATTGGAAGTCTCATTCATTGCTGGTGGGAATGTAGAATGGTACAGCCCCTGAGGAAACCAAACTGGGAGTTACTCAAAAATTCAATATAGAATTATCGCATGATCCAGCAATTCCACCTCGGGATATATACCTTAAAGAACTGAAGGCAGGGACTCAAACAAATATTTGCACACTCGTGTTCATAGCAGCACTACTCACAACAGTCAAAAGGTGGAAACAACCCAAATGTCCCATCGATATTTGATGAATGAATACGCAAAATGTGATATATATACAATGGAAGATGCTTCTGCATTAAAACGGAATGAAATTCTGACACATACTACAACGTGGATGGGAAGCTCGAAGACGTTATGCTAAGGGAAATAAGCCAGACACAAAACCAGAAATATGGTGAGACACCTAGTGTAGTCAAACTCATAGAGACGGAAAGTGGTTGTGGGGGGCTGAGGGTAGAAGGGAGTGGAGAGTTATTGTTTGATGGTATAGACTTTCAGTTTGGGATGATGAAAAAGTTGTGGAGATGGATGGATGGGTAGTGGTGATGATCACACGGCAATGTAAACGTTGCTACTAACCCGTACGCTTACCAAGGGCTAAAATGTTCAGTTTGATGTCATGCGTGTTTTACCACAGAAAGAAATCTGAAACCAAGATGAGAAGACTTCCCCAAGATCACACAGTCAGCTTGTTTTTGACTCAGGCGACACTAGAATTCCCAGGTTCCAGAAGCCCCCGACCAGTGCTCTTCTTATCTTCACTTTAAACTAAAATAGGACTTATAGTCACAGAGCATTTGCAAACACAGTTAAACATCAGGGAACAGAGGGAACCAAACTCCTCACTTATTATTTTCCCCCCAGGCTCTCCAAGTAAAAGAAGAAACTCACAACCAAAACATATCATTGGTGGAGGTGGTGATAATACGGTAATCATTTTGAGACAAACCGTCCATCCCCGGAGGCCTGGGCCAATGTGCATTTAACTCAGCTCCCCAAACCCTGGACTCTGTAAAAAAATATCCCAAGCCCCTTACTCAACAAACTTTGGCTCTGTTTTTATTTTTACCTTGATAAGATGGGACTAAGTAGAAACTCAAGTTAATCAGAAACCCACTAATCTCCCAATTAATTGTGGTTTTGCTTTTTGGGTCTCTTTAGAGTAATGTCTTTCTAAAACAGGAAATTTAAAAAACTACCTGAAAACTTAAAATTTCGGGACTGAATCTAGGTTGGCCTTCCCTTGCCTCTTGTCTCCTTTCTTTCTTCCCGTGGTCAGATTGACACTTGTTAAGCAACTGAAGAAACTGTTTATGTCATGCTAAAACCTGTCTTTCTTTTTTTTTTTTTAAAGATTTTATTTATTTATGTGACACAGAGAGACACAGCGAGAGAGGGGACACAAGCAGGGGGAGTGGGAGAGAGAGAAGCAGGCTTCCTGCTGAGCCAGGAGCCCGATGCGGGACTCGATCCCAGGACCCTGGGATCATGACCTGAGCTGAAGGCAGTCGCTTAACCGACTGAGCCACCCAGGCGCCCCTAAAACCTGTCTTTCAAAGGCAAGTAAGACTATTACGTATGTCATTTGTCACAGGTCTCTGACCACTCACCCAGTGTTTATTTCTCTTGGTCAAGGGTTAGGAAAGAGAAAAGAGCAAGAAAAACACTAAGATTTGTAGAATGGGATTATAGCAAAAACTGGATCATTAACTCCAATGAAATAATTCTAAATGAACATAGATATTCCTCTGCCCCATGCCCTAAAATAGTATTTACAGCAACACCCTTGCTACAACAACGTTTGTCTCCTTATTAATGCCCAGAGTTATCAGAATTCCCAGTTATGACACACTTTCCATAAATTGAAATATTGAATAGCCAGTTACATTTTTCTTTCAACCTAAAAAAAAAAAAAAAAAAGCCTCATGGTATACCCTCATGAGTAAAGTGAATTTTAACTGTTCCATTTTCCCACAGCAACCTGAATATGGTTATCAATTTTTCTTAAACTAGATTTAGTGTTCAGAGTGATAGCATTATTTCTTTCCACTTAGACTCTTCATACTTCTTGTCCATTAAGTGTACATGTTAACGGTGAAGATCACATGTATGCTACCAAGGTCAAAACTTTAAAAAAAGAAACCTTGATTTTATTTTTTTTTAAAGTTCAATGAGTTTTTATTGGAATTTAAAAGAAAAACTTTTATATGTCATATAATTCCAACTACCTATTAATTACTTTCATCCTAAAGATGTATATTTTCTGCCCTTTTAAAACATTGATGTTCAGGTTGCCTGGGTGGCTCAGTTGGTTAACTGTCTGACTCTTGATTTTTGGCTCAGGTCATGATCTCAGGGTCCTGGAATCGAGCCCTCTGTCCTGCTTTGTGCTCACTGGGGAGAGCTTCCCCTTCTCATTCTCTCTCTCTCTCTCCGTCATAAATAAACAAATCTTTTAAAAAAAATTGATGTTCAAGACTTGAAAAATCCCTCCTGACCTTAGGGACATGTCAATGTCTTAGTCTTGTTCATATCCATAAGATCGGCTCTTAATTTAAGCTTTCCTAATTCAGATCTGCATATTGTTGCTTATGTCTATTGCTGTTGAGCAATTAGATCACCTGGATTTGTGTTAACAGATGGGAGAAATACTATCTGAACAAGTTACCTTGTTGATTCCTCTTTTTTTTTTTAATGTTATGTTAGTCACCATACAGTACTTCATTGGTTTTTGATGTAGTGTTCCATGATTCATTATTTGCATATAACACCCAGTGCTCATTGCGATATGTGCCCTCCTTAATACCCATCACTGGGCTAATCCATCTCCCCACCCCCTCCCCTCCGAAATTCTCAGTTTGTTTCCCTGAGTCCATAGTCTCTCATGGTTCGTCTCCCCCTCTTACCTTGTTGATTCTACCTCACATATTCCTTGAGATCATGATCCTTCTTTTCTGTTCCAACTATGAAAGGGTTTGTGGACATTGAACTGGCTGCTCTCCTCACACAGTTCTATAATAATTTTTCTCCAGTTACTCCTTTCTCTGAAGGGAAACACTTGGTAAATTTTTACTTGGGAGTCTAGCTGATGCTATTGTCCCTCTCAGCCTCTTCTCTTTGGTCTGGTCTCTGACCACCCTCTGCTAGCAAAATTCCTCACCTCCCATCAGCTTCTAGTAATGTCTGAGCTGATCAAAAAAGAAAAATTTTAAGTAATATTTAGAAAGCACTTTACAGTTTACAAAGTACTTTTGTTATATTCAATTTGCATTTTATGTTTTTATAAATGCAGTCATTTTTTTATACAAAGACAAAGTTTAAAAAGATTCCTCACAGTCTCACAACCCACATAACTCCTCTTTGATTTTGTAAACAAAAACAATACATTTATCATCTATAGTGACAGAAAGCAGACCAGTGGTTGTCTGGGGACCAGGGGTGAGGGGGTGGGAAGATTGACTGTAAGAGGCAAGAAAGAACTTTCTAGGGTAACAAGAGTATATCTTTCTCCCCCCAGCTTTACTGAGGTATAATTGGCATATAACATTGTGTAAGTTTCATGTATATAATGTGATGATCTGATATATGTATATACTGCAAATTGATTACCCAATCAATGACCAGATCAGGTTAGTTAACACATCCACCGCTCACATATTGACCATTTTTTTGTGTGGCAAGAATTTTCAACATCTACTCACTTAGTATCTTTCAGATATAAAATAGTTAATGGTAAGTCATGCTGTGCTTTAGATCCCCAGAACTTATTATCTTATAACTGGAAGTTTGTAACCCCCTTCAGTCATTTGCCCCATCCTCTTGCCCCTGGAAACCACCAGTCTATTCTCTGTTTCTGTGAATTGGGTTTTTTTTTTACATTCAGATTCCACATATAAATGATATCATATAGTATTTATCTTTCTCTGTCTGACTTATTTCACTTAGCATAATGCTCTCAAGTTTCATCCATATTGTTGCAAATGGCAGGATTTCCTTCAACAAAAGTATGTCTTGACTGTGGTAGTTACAAGGCTATATTCCTTTGTCAAAAGTCATTAGTCAAGTACACTTAAAATGTGTACATTTTATTGTATGTAAATTATACCTCAATAAAGTTTATTATAATTTTTTAAATAGTGATATATGCATGAGGAAATTCAAAAAGGACTCACAGTTAAATATACTGGATTTATTTTACTCTTCCTCTCACTAAAATGGTAGTAAAGGAATGGATAAAAGACTCCCAAGGACAAGGAGAACAGGAAAAAAAAAGTTTTCAGAAGGTAAGAATTCAACAGATCTCAGAATTTAGCAGAGCAAAGTGAGTTATAAACTCAGTGCCTACAGTTAGATGAAAAAATCATGAGAAGTTAGTGGGCAATTTCCCCAGCAGGAACCCTGGAGGGAAAGAGAAGGAAGCTTAGAACTTAAGGGAGGAGGTTGAAATATAAAAATAAAAGAGGGATTAGCTGGCAGTCTGTCTGAAGAGGAGTGGGACCCCACCCCTTCACTCTGGACAGCCAGATAATTACCCCTTATTCACCCTCTACAGTGGTAGAACAGAGGTTTATTTCAGAAAGACCCCAGACTTTTCCCCAATGGAAAGTAGGGGCCGGTGTAAGACTGAAGCAGGCCATTTGCAAATAAGTTGACCTACTCTAGCCCCCACAGGTCAGTAATCTAAAAAGTTCAAAGCAGGCATTTTGGAGGTCTCTTTCTGGAAAAACTGAACAGTTCTAGAGAAAAAATCATGCACACACATTCCAGGGTCCGACCAATGGTAAGGCTGTCCTGGTTCTCGATCTCTCTAAACTGAAGCCCACCAGTTCATAACACTGTCTCATACATACCTACACACACACACACACACACACACACACACAAATACACACACACAGAGCTTCCAGATAATGGCTCAATTTTAAATAAGAACAGAGTAGATGATCATTAGACATTTAAGAAATAACATCATCTTTGCCACATCTGCTACAAGAGTGAAGATCATTCTCTGCAGTCAGAGTTGGGGCAAGGAATTGTCATATCTTATATAAGCCTTCAGTACTACTTTATGTTCAAACTATGAGTATCATGCACATAATATTTAATAGAAAAGAGGATCAGTCTCCTGTTTTTACTATTACAAATAATATTACAAAACACTCTTGCTTCCATTGTCTCATTTGGTTTTCACAAGAGTCTGCAGAGATAGAAGTTACTGTGAGTTCTATTTTATAAGCAAGGAAATGGAGAATTAGAGAAATGAGGTGAGCTGTGATAAGTCTACTGATTCTAAATCCTTCCCTTTGCTCCATCCAAAGGTTAAAGAACAAAATTGTAGTAAGTGTTTATTTTCAGTTCTGCCTGATTCCCAAAAGGCACTTAAGGGAACTCATAATATAGTATTGCCAGATAAATTGAATTTTAAAAAAATCATTTGAGAAGCACATAGGAGAAGGAGTAAGAATCATAGACTCAAGGGTGAAAATGAGTTCATTAAATGCAAGCCAGGAAATCCTATGTATCACAATAGAAATGAAACTAAAATTTGGCTCTGAGCTTCCTAGCAGCCAGTGCTAAAAAGGAAATAAGACTGACAACTTAGAAGATTCAAAGTGTCCACAAAGTAAGATCAAATCATATATTTCCCCAAAAAAGAACCTCATGTATCCTTGCTGCTGAAACCAGGGAGAACTTTTATTCACTAATCTTCATAAAGAAGAAACTATATGATGTAATGAGCAATTTCCTCAGGAGTATTATTAAAATGTGTCAACAGCGAGTAGAATCTGTGTCATCCCATGTAGACCAACTTCATCACATCAAAAACAATTTGATTAAAAATAAATTAGCAAGGGCAAAGAGGAGGAGCATCAAAATAATGAGACCTAGGGATAAGGGAAAATTCAAAGCAAGTATAATGTTCCCATTATTCATGTATATATATACACATACACACACATACATATATATGATATCTATAAAGACTTTGAAACAACTCAACATCCTAGTTCACTCACCAAGAGAAAGAAACTACAAAATGTGTATTATTTATGCCACTTGTTATATAGGATTATTTGCTAAAAATGAGTTTAAAATTGATTTATCTATCCAAAATGGTGACATTAGTTTTAGGATTGATCCACAGCTATTCTTTTTGTTAGAGAATTGTCTCTTAAATCCGCTCCTGATCCATGATAATAAAACCATCTCTTCTGTTAAATGTTGACTCTAGATGAGGGAGGTTGAAATGATGTCCCCCCCTATCTACCTGGACTCCTTCTCAAGGAGGATAGTTGTCCAAATTCCATGACATTTCATTGGGCCACAGTACCAGGGAGTGCTGATTTGACTGAGGGAACCTGAAGAATGTGTGAGAAAGATGAAAACTCTGGAGCTGGTCACATGTCATGTCCATTGAACAGCAGGTCTCTCTGGTACTCTTCTGCTGTCCTCTGAGTGAATAATGGGCATTCCAGGGTGCTGACACCCTGGGATGACACCCAAAGCTCTTGTCTTCTGAGGTGCCAAAAGTTCTCCCTTAGTCTTTAATGCATTAAGACCCTGCTGAGTTCTATGCACAAATGAGAGAAAAACAGGCCTCTCTCATGCATTCCAGACCTGGCCCATATGGACCTACTGGTGGCAAAACCCAATGTTGTCTCTCTTCTTTCAAACCTTGCACTCAAAACTTCCTTCTCATATGTACCGTTTCCTTCATGCCATTCCCTCCTGCAAATAAATTCAGGCTCAAGGAGATTGTCTAGCTCTTATTATCAATGTAGACATTGTGTCCCCAGGACAAACCAGCATAGGGGATAGAAATGGATTGTCATTAAAACAATATTTCAGTAGGTCTGACTCTACTAGTTCTCCTAATAGTCGGTGGACTCTGGCATTACCCTCATCATTTTGCCCATTGATTCCCAGGAGTCCCCTAAGGGCTCTCTCACATGTGCTCACTCCCTTATTCTGTCTGCTCCCACCACAGAGCTCATCTTCCCTCCTGGTCCAAAACACTTCCCTATGTCTGTCCCCTTCAGAGCTGTGTAAAGGTACCAACACCGTTTCTAGGTCACACCATTGAAAACCTCCCATGGACCCACCAAAAATGCAACTAATGTGCTACAATTCTGAAGTTGCCAAAGCAGCACTTTGTTTCCATAAGTCTTTAATGTGCCTAAGTCATCTATCTTTGTGCAGAAGTGGAGAGAACTTCTACAAATTCCATTATAATTAGAAGTATTATGACAACATTATGAGGCTGGGTGGCTCAGTCGGTTAAGATCTGACTCTTGATTTCAGTTCAGGTCATGATCTCCAGGGCCATGGGTCTGTGCTCAGCATGGTGTCTGCTTACTCCTCTCCTTCTGCTCCTCCCCCTGCTCTCTTTCTCCCTCAAATAAATAAATAAAATCTTTTAAAAATGTATTATGATAACTGTAATGAAGTTGTATTTATGCTTATTTGCAGCTCCATCTTCCCATGGAGTTCAAATATGAATCTACAGAGGGCTGGTCCAGGGGAGAATTCTGAATAACAGACACCATGGGTGAAGGGGGCAGAGGCATCCTTCCCCTTAAATTTCAAGGCTTTGGTATGGTATTTGGTATTTCCTAGCTTCTGGTAGCTGTCAGTAATCTTTGGCATTCCTTGTAGCTGTACCAATTCAACATCTTCCTCTGTCATCACCTGGCCTTCTTTCCTGTGTATCTTCACATCATCTTTTTTCTGTGTCTTCATATGGCTTTCTTATAAGGACACCTGTCATGGGATCTAGGGCCCATCCTAATCCGGTATCACCTTAACTGATTATATTTGCAAGACCCTATTTCCAAATAAAGTCAAATTTCAAGGATCCTAGTGGACAGGAATTTTGAGGGGACATTATTCAATCCAGTACACCCACACTTGATCAGATTCAACAAGTGCCAGATACGGAAGTATAGGGGCCTTTGGGAGCCATGGGCTGGGACCTAATTCAGACTCAGTCAAGAGAATCAAGGAAAGATCAGAATCCAGGAAGCCAGTGAGCTGGTGAATGCCCAAACCAAAAGTTCACTTGTATGGGGACAACCTAGCCACTTCTCAAAACCTTCCCTCTGGCCCCTTGGACAGAAGTACTTGTATGGCTGCCCTCTCTCTCAGAAAAATGGAAGCTAGCATACACTGAGTGTCTTCTATGAACCAGGAATATGCTAGTCACTTTCACACACCTAGCAATTCCCCTAAAATTGAATCCTGATTTTAGAAGTGGAAAAACTGAGACTCAAAGTTAAATGACTCATCCAGGAACACACAGTTCCTTGCCAATCTGGCCCCAGAGGTCATGCAGTGTCAATGCACACACTTTCTGCAGGTAGGACCTCGGTACAGTCCTAGGCTTCTTCTGCTTCCCCAGGTCTCGGGAGCTAGCTCAGAACAGAGATTGTATTTTACTCCTGTGGCAAGGAGGAAACGCTGCTAAGACACAGCTTAATGTCCCGTCACATTGAATGCCCACAGAGGTAAAGAAAAGTCCATGAGCCCACTCATCACCCTCTGCCTCCTCAGTGCACCTCTACCCAGCCCTTCTTTCCTCCCAAGAGAAAACCAGATTGGCTGGGAGTGTTTGCACCAAGAAAAATCCATCTCATAGCAAACATTCTTCCAGTCCCCAAGGATTCTTCATAAGAGCTTTCCACTGCACCCGCTCACAGGGCAGACACTGTGCTAAACCAGCTGTTTAACACGAGAGGCTCCCATTCCCCTGAGATCTGAGACAAGCTCCTGAGACATGCAATATGTCTCCATTAGCCAAGCAACCAGCTTTGGGTGTGTTTTCTAATTCCATATTCTTGTGTTCATTAGCAGCAAGACTGCCAGAAACTCAGAGCTCACTAGCTTTTCCAAACAGAGAAGAGAAAAATATTTCGCATGGTTTGCCTCATAGATCAGTTTTTCTGAGGATCTCATGCTGTAGAGGCTTGTTACCACCATGACCTGTCAGACTTTGCTGCAGAGACTCCTGGGTGTCTGTGCTGAGTCAGCAGAGAAAGATGAGTAAACATGAGCATGAGGAACAGGCAAAGCTAGGAGAAGAGCTGACCAGCCTGCAGGACAGTTTCTGAGAGAGAAGGCAGCCATCCAAGTCCTGCTGTCCAGGGGGCAAGAGGGAAGGGGGTTTAGGACAGCAGGTAAGGGCTCAAACTCCAGAGAGAGGCAGAACTGGTCTTGAATGCAGGCACTGCCCCTTAGCGACTCTGTGACCTTAGGTAACTGTCATAACGTCTTATGCCCCAGAGGTAATCAAAGAACGTCCAGATTATTCTGAGGATAGAATGAGATAATGCTTATAAAATTCTTAGCACACGGGCTGGCCCAGGATAAACTATAATTAACACTCCTTGCAGGCTGATTCAGTCTCCAAGGGAGGACAGACTCCCTGGTAGACAGTGACCTCTCATCAGAAGTAATCTCACAGAGAATGGCAGCTCCCCAACCCTGGGTTCTTCTTCCAGCCTGTAACAATGTCCAAATGAAGCAATTTGGGGTGAGCGTCTACATTGCCCACTATGGTAGCCACCAGCCACATGTGGCTATTGAACATGTGAAATGTGGCTAGTCCATGTTGAGATGTACTCTGTGTATAAAATCCACAGTGGATTCAAAAGGGTTAATGTGGAAAAAAAAGAGTAAAATGGCTCATTAATACTCCATCTTATATTGCCTATGTGTTGACATAACACCACTTTGGTTATCCTGGCTTAAATAAAATATATTATTAAATTAATTTCACATTTTTGGGGTGTTTTTGTTTTTGTTTTGTTTTTACCTTTTTCAGTGTGGCTATAAGAAAATTTGAAATTCTGTGTGTGGCCTGCACACACGGCTCACATGATCTTTCTACTGGGCCATGCTGATTGAGGCGGGCAAGTGTTCCAGCCAGTGGGTTGGATTCAAGAGGCCCAATTCCCATTTTTAGGATAAGTGGAGCACTCAAGAAGCCAAGCCAGGTAGGGTTCTGAGCTAACACATGGACCTGCAGGTACTTGGGCTGGGCCCCCTGGAAAGGAAGATGACTTGTATTAGACTTAACCTCCTGGCAGGGGAGGAACCCCTGACAAAGGGCCAAGCCTGTACAAGGCTGGCTCTGTGAGTAGGTGGGACCGAGCCCACAAGCTTCAGGATCTGCACTAGGCAGGGCTGAGGCCTCCAGGGACAGAGAGTTGCCATGTTTGGGATTGTTTATAAACCTGGTAACAGGTAAGCACATCATAACACCATGTGTCCCTCGCTCAAATGTCATTAGCATAGATAAGGAATCAAGACACCTCCCTCAAATGAATTCACATCCAGCTCAAAATCCTGGGCTGGAAGAGAAAGCCAGAAAGAGCAGGGAGGAGAAACAGAGAGATTTTGGAGGAAAACTTTCAAAGTATTGAGTGTGTCCTCAAGCCAAGCTAGCCAGAGCCAATTTCTAACACGGACATAAGCATTCTTGGAGAACTCTATCTCATAGGCCCTTGAAAACATGATTATAGTTAGAACCATATGTAGGGCCTAACATGTTTAAGGAAACTTCTGGCGATTCCCTCCAATCTCTCAGTCCCAAACAGCCTCTGAAATGTGATTAGGTACAATCTAAACCCAATGCTCCTCAGAGGCATGACATCAAAACCTGGTTAGTAACTCCCAAAGTTAGAGTTTTCCAAGAGTCTGTGTTGTCCTTAAATGAAGAAGGGTGAGCAGTTTGTTGAGGAATTTCTCCAGTTTAGAAACTGAGGATTTTAGCATCTCATCTTACCTCCACGAAGTATAAACCAGTGAGTTTAAACAAAGGAGGCATATGAAAAGCACTGGGGATTGAAAGAAAGTAGAATGGTTTCACAGCTGATGAGACTTCAGTGATACACTGTGCTCTGGGCTTGGATTATTTTTAGGCTTTGGCACTAAAATCAGGATTAGTATTTCACTCCCTGGCCTCTGAAGACACTCATATGACTTCGTCTTTCTGGACAGAGCATGTGTTCTGCTGCTGGTTGTATGAAGACCACTACCAGATTCAGCAAGGCAGCCCCATCCCTGAATAGAATGTGCAAAAGGCAGGTCTGATCCCTGCATATAATGTGGATTTTAAAGGGCCACTTTCCAGGAGAAAAAAGAAGAGAAGAGAAGAGAAGAGAAGAGAAGAGAAGAGAAGAGAAGAG